>NW_006800043.1:684868-694775 GCF_000485575.1 Poecilia formosa
TATATATATATATAAAAGTAAGACAGACTAAAATCACAATATGGTGCATTTGAAGTAAAATGCAAGGAAAACTGATGGGTATTAAGCTGTGATTGTCCTCTCTACAGAGTGTGTGTATTATGAGGCAAGCTATTGAACAGGTTTAGGGAAACCACTTACAAATATAGTGCAAGTTTATCTTTAAACCGTGGCTTCCTAGAGAAACTGACATGTCAACTAAGGACATGACATGGTTGTTAAGAAGATCAATTATATATGACATAGTTAGACAACTTAATATTTTTAGCTTATAAAATAAAATATGAATAGACTGATAACATGGATAACTCTTTTCTGAATATGTAACACAGGGAAAAGGATTATCTTTGGCAGTTGTTCTTGGGTAGTAAAAAGCATGATTTCACAGCTGCACTTATTATATTAGCTTATCTATTTGAAAGGAGTAAAAAAATATTCAACCCCAAATTGCTGCTAACAGAATGACAGTTAAAAATAGATCCAGAGGAGCAGGACTGCCAGAAAAACTATCTAGAGGAGAAGACTTAATAAAGAAGACCAAGTCTGGTTTATTTTTATTGGGACTGAAAAATTTACTTTTAACTGGATTTTGATTTCACTGAAACAGTTTTCGAGTGGTTCTAGTGAATTAAACCACACCAGATCAAGCTGCTGAAGTAGAGCCAGTGGAAAGGGGGCAAGAGACATACACACCTACGGGCAATTTAGAGACATCCAGTTAAATTAATAATTTTGTTACACACAAAGAGTATGGAAGTCTTATAGTCTAATTAGAATCACGCATTTGTAAGACATTAGATCAATAATACTCCATTTTTATCCTGTGCAATTATTTATGCTTTTTTGTTTAATTTAAATTCATCTGCAAACATTCCCCTGCAAGACTTTGCCTGCCAAAAATTCACCTGTGAAGGTGCCAATCATGTGGTGAGCCAACCCAAATCAATCAGCAGTGGAGCTTTTAGCCAATCAAATTTTGCCACTTTGGTCAATTGACACCAGGTCAAGGGCCTAACTGTTAGGTCATGTACCTCTGGCCCAGCCCAACACACTGGTGTCCCTTGATCGAAGGAGTGTAATTTGAATTGCTATAAGCTGCTTGATTTGATTTAGATAATTGCTTTGACTTGGGTTATCAGGATATGACCTCAATACATCAAACGGTCAACACATTTTCAGGCAAATTTGTGAAGGTGAATTTTTGTGGGTGAAATTTTTGCTGCCAATTTTAAAGCAAAACCCTGTCACACACACAATCGCATTAATTGTTATGAATTCAAAATTTCTTTCATATTGCTCCGAATTAAAACAATAATTTCCGTTTAGAAAGGAAGGAGCTGAACCAAACAATGCTAAGACTTCAAATTTCATACCTTGAAATTGGGCTACTCTTTCTAACACTCCCCCTTCAGCAAATTATAGCAATGCTCCTCCATGGTGCCATTTCTTAGGAGTGTCTTTTCAATGAGAAACTGGATAAAGGGATGTTTAGAAGACCTGATGATCAAAGGTAACATACTACATAGATGACACAATCTAACATTATAACAATGTTATGTCTTGGTTTAATGATACTGACCACGTGACGTTGCACATCTGAAACTGTGAGCAGTAGTTTTAAAATTAACACGAAACTGTTTTATTTGAAACAAAAATGCAAAATCTAGAGCCATGTCCCTTGTAAAAGAGAGCGGATACTGCATCAACAAGAATAAAGTGACTCAGCTGCAATTTAGACACATACAAATCTTAAGAATTTAGGCATAATTTTAATTAGCACAAGAGGGGCTCCTCTGATGTGTATGACGCCTGGAGGAACCATTGCAGCAGAAACCAGGAATATCTCATGATACTGAAACGCAGTTAAACGATTTATGTAAGTCATCAATAATTAAATGGATATGCTGTGCCGATTTGCATTTTGGTGCATAATGAGCAAGCCTAGAGGCCATATTTACTTTTGTAAATAAAACTGTATGCATGCATAAATTTGGTGAATTTTGACTTTGATTTATTTAAGCATTTCAAACAATAAATCTCCCAGGATTTAAATCAGTTTGATGGCCTTGTTTACGAAAGGACAGGCAAAAAAAAAAAAGAAAAACGCTCAGGGAATAAATTCAGACTAAAAAATTGTTTATTGCTTGAAACAGAAATTAGTTGTATTCCTTAGTTTGTGTAAAACTATATGCTCCTCTCCTTAGCTATGAAATTCCCTGTCAACCTGAAAGTCAATATTTCATATTGGATTTTCAGTCACAGATAATACTGTGGTGAATATTCAACCCAAGTTTGAAAAAAAAAAAAATCAGTGTGCTTTTATCTAAATAGATTAAGTCACACAAAGACAGAAAAAGCTTCCAGTTAAGCTTGAAGTGGCAATAATGTCTTAACGGAGTAAAAATATTTAAAATCATTAGAGCCAATAAACTGCAATAAGCTGCATTAGCTTAGGTTTTATTGCATAAAGCTTTTAAAATAAAAATCTAATCTAAAAGAAATTTCTTTTCATTATTCAGCTAATAATTAAAATTATTTACACATTATAAATGGGCTACAAGGCCACTGTAAAGTTGTGTTGAAAGGAATAATGAACTGGTCTAACAGGTAGTGTTCAGAAAGTCATCATTTAGCACTGAAGAATCCATTAGTATACTAATACTACTAAAATAACTTCCACTCCAGGCGAGTTAATAGCACTGCGTATGAACTGTGATGAGATCAATGATAGCTTTTCAAATAGAACATTTATCAACAAAATTTAGACAACCTTTCAGGATCACGCTCCAAGCAGCTATAGGTATGTTATTATAAAATTTGAAAGCATTTAATTTCATTTCAAAAGTTCAAAGTCCTTGTTATGAAATTACACAGAAAGTACCAGAGTGACCGGAGTTTTTGCTGGCTGTGTCAGGTTAATCTTCCACATCTTCTCAATGTCAACTTGTGTTTCCTCTAAATCCTCATGTTGGCTCATGTGGACCATGTTCTACATAGAGCTTGTGTGAGGCAATACTTAGGCAAATATTAACATATTACATATATCGACAGATTAAAACCGAAAGCCATGTCCTTCCAGAGCAAGGTCACCAATATGTTAAGGAAATGTTTGACCACAAAAAAAAAAAAAAAAAAAATATCCTAGTGTGGGTGTTTCTTCAGTGCTTGCACTGCTGGTCGTTGTTCAACATCCCTGACATGTCAATTCATTTACTTATCCTTAAACGCATTGAAACCTGGATATGAATGAACATATCTAGATAAGATTTTGTACTTATTTTTTTCTTGTGGTAATTATTTGTATGTATTTATATGTTGCTAATGGTCTTGACATTAATGTTTTACTGATTATTGATAATCAGTAACAGATATTCTGTCATGGGCCATTTCTAAGTTCACCTTTGTAGCACAGACAGATTTGAGAAAAAAACAAAAAATTGCTATTGTTTCATTTTATGCTGTGTTGTTGAACATCTTGGTTTTGTCATCTTTCTCTCTAAAGGGCAATCAAATCACATTAATGATTTAGAAAACAAACTGAAGAAAGGTCTGGGACTTCTGTCCTGGATGCATTTGTCTCTTCCTTCTCCTTTGACCTGCAGTGAGAATAATGTTTTATTCTACAGGCATCAATAAAACCTCCCATTCAAACCCTCTTTACACCACCAGACTGTTAAAAAGGTTTTTGTTGAGGTTAATCCCCGCAGTCTATATGTGTTCCACAATAACTAAAACTTGTCTTGTTTTACTCTTGAGGTGACTTTTTGACAAAACTCAAAGAAACTTTTTTTTTATCCTTTTCCCATATTGATTAAGAAGACAAACTAAAGAAATAATTTGATGTGAAGTGCTGCTCTGTGGTAAAAGAAGAACAGAAGGAAAAGTATATCTTTGTTTCTAAAATTGTCCCTCTTCCAAGAGTTTTGATAGAAAAATGCACAAAATTAAAGGTAAAAATATGACATTTTTATACGTAGCAACTTTACTTTGCAGTGTAACTGGATTTTTGGGGGTACGGTTCACTTAGTCTCAAAGTTTGTTGAGGATCATCTATCTTCTTACCAAGATAAGATAAATGATCTTTGTAACAAAAGTTCTCACCACATCCTTTGATTCTATTTGTTTCCAAGAGGCAGCACATCCATTTAACAAAACAAAATAGAAAGTGACAAACATCAAGAAGGTGCTATTTTACATGCTATGTCACATTCCACAGATGGTTGTGTTGTTCTCGCTTTCTAAGACGTTATTCCAAATGCTCTGTTTTCAGAAATGTGTTTTAAAAATCCACACTAGTCTAAATTACACATTCATATTAAATATTTTATTTTATTTTATTTTTTTTTTTAGATTTTCTTTGCCTGAGGTTTGTATATATTCTCCTCTTACATAATGACTTTCTGAAATTGCTTTCGGAAAAACAACATGTCTTTTAAGTTTTTAGATCTGCACAGTTTAAATAAAATTCTCATTTCTGCCGTCATGCAAAGCACCTGCTGTTGCGTTCAAGCTGACTGCCTAACTGTGCTGACACCCTTGGATGAAAAGCATCCCCTTTAACTCCACCCCCCCTGAGGAGCAGGCTGTTTAATTCCTGTGAGGGGATGATTTGGTATCCGCCCAATAAAGCTGCTGGTTGCTGTCCCACGGCACAATGTGTCGCTCCGAGCTGCACTTCTGCACTCAAACAACCTGCTGGTCTTATGGAAACCCTGTATGCCACAAGCATTAGGACTTCAAAAAGCACAGATGTAATCAAGGGATTGTTGTCTCTCGTAATTTGACAAATCACCAGGACATATGAATGAAATTGCATCACAGACAACAGGGACAGAGAGAGACAGAACACGTCATTGCATCTGGTAAGTTTGAGCATTCATTGACTGCTAAATTAAAATATATCTGTTGGAAGTAATCTGCATTTATCTCTAAATTTTATTTTTTTAAGATTTTCCTTCATGTACACTAGCATGTAATTTTTACATTGTGTTCAGCAATTAGAATCTATAGTTCGACATATTAACTACATTTTAATGTATTATCATACTAGTCTCTCTACACAATGCTTAAAGAGAGACATTCTGTAACAGAAAGTGGCTGTCTTAAATTTCTGGAGGAGTTATGTTTTGCCTAGAGGCAGCTGTTCTGATAGGGCTCAGTACATTCCCAGCCACATGCAGCCATCAGGAATATACAAGTAGGATAATCATTTTTTTCTCATTGTTGTTTTCACCAGGAGGTTTCTGTCCTGCTCGAACTGTCAGAGCATAATGGTGGCTTTTAAAGGGATCTGGACCAAAAGTTTCTGGAGGGCTGTGTCAGGAGAATACCTGGCAAGCGTTGTCTTTGTGCTCCTCAGCCTGGGCTCCACTATCAACTGGCACGCAGGGGAGGAGAATCCCCCCCCGACCGACATGGTGCTGATCTCCCTTTGCTTTGGCCTCAGCATTGCCACCATGGTTCAGTGTTTTGGCCACATCAGTGGCGGCCACATAAACCCAGCTGTCACTGCAGCAATGGTCGTATCTAGAAAACTGAGCCTGGCAAAAGGCGTCTTCTACGTGGTGGCGCAGTGCCTGGGCGCCATCACCGGAGC
Source organism: Poecilia formosa (assembly GCF_000485575.1). Lineage (NCBI taxonomy): Eukaryota > Metazoa > Chordata > Actinopteri > Cyprinodontiformes > Poeciliidae > Poecilia > Poecilia formosa. The sequence goes on from NW_006800043.1 coordinate 690,483, forward strand.
TGGGATCCTCTACGCAGTCACACCTGCAGATGTTCGAGGACATCTCGGTGTGACGATGGTAACAACTAAAGCGCCTCCATTGCTCAGTGTGTTTTGTAGCAAATCTAAGTGTTACTCATCATTTTGAAACAGAATATTGTGTTTTCAAGGTGAGCTCCAAGATCTCATTAGGACACGCGCTTCTGGTGGAGCTTCTCATCACATTCGAGCTGGTCTTCACTATCTTTGCCACTTGTGATCCCAAACGCACAGACCTAAGTGGTTCGGCAAGCCTGGCCATCGGATTTGCCGTAGCTATAGGACACTTATTTGCAGTATGTAACGTTCACTATAGTTCAGCTCAATAACACAAAAATCACAGTAGTGATACAATAAAACAACATCAGCCAGGTGTGATAAGATACAGATGTACAGTTTCTGGAATTTTCCGCAAGGCAATTTTAAAACCAACAAACTGTTTTGAAGATACACATGGATTCTGTCAATAATTGTGGCAAGAATTAACTCAGAAGAAAGGCTGACGGTTCCTTAGCTGAACGGAAGCAGGTGTTGTCAGGGTGTAATTTGTCAGTCTGTGATAGTGTGCTCCGAAACTCACATCCATGTGTGCAGATCTTTACTGGAGGCTGCCATCGCATGGCAACCAATCTCCAGAGGCTTCCTGAACCCTGCAGAGTAAATGAATGTGCAGTGAAAAAGATGCTACTCGTAACACAGCTTTGCTTGTTTAGCGAATGTTGAGTTCACAGATCTATGAGCTATAATTTTGGTTCACTATGAGCTTGTATTTAATTTTATTATATTTAATTGTTTAGATAAAATCAATGACTATACGTGTCTTTTAGATTCCTTACACAGGGGCCAGCATGAACCCAGCTCGTTCCTTTGGGCCGGCAATGGTCACTCTTAAATTTGAGAACCACTGGGTAAGAGGCAACTGTTGAATAAAACGACGTAAGATTTTTGTAAGCAAATATGCTCATCGGAACGTTTGTCAAATTATGGTCAACAAGCTCTCTCCACACTCACCTCTTCACAGAGGTTTGGAAAAACAAAATAATGAAAAACAGCAGGGGGCAGTAAACATGCATGGATAGATTTCAAGATGTCTGCGTAAACAAATGACATAAATGTTGATGCAGTTTTCTATTTACAATATAAGAAAGCTTAAGAGTTTTCTTCATCTGGTGCCAGCGTTGAGTGCTAAGTTGAAAGTCAATCCATGAGTCTTTGCTTAGAGAAATCAAAAAATATAAACACGGATGTTTATCTGTGAAAACATTACATAAATGAATGATGAAGGAAAAACACAGAAAAAAAAGTAACTTTCTATTAAGTTGGGTGGGTTAAATATGAAAGCTCTATGTAGCAGGTCCAAATATGAATGGCATAACATTCAAAACAGTGTAAGAGCTTTAGGATTTTAGCTTAAATAAACATGAAAATCAAATGTATGTCAATAGTCGAATCTTTGTTTTACTTCTTTGTTTTGGAAGCTTTCTGAATATTCAAAGTATATGACTTGCAAAACCAAACTGCAACATATTATGCACTCTTTAAACATTCACATTGCTCTTTAATTCATTCTCTCTCAGACATCAAAAGCACAAAATAATCTAACGAATGAAAGAAAAATGTTACAAAAGGAAATTGGTACAAAGCGATTTTTGTTTGCTGAGTTTGTGTTCTGTTTTTTTAACCCAGAGTAATTAATTCCTATTTCACAGTGTGATTTTGAAGATCAGGAGGTTCTGTCAAAATAACTCTGTTGGCTGTCCATGATTTCTATTAGTATGATTTTTTTATCCTTCAACGTTCTCCCTTTTTTTTCTCTGAAACTCATTTACTTCTGGTCCTGAGCTCAGTATCCGTAAATAAAACTGGAAAATTTATTTTATTGATTTAGATACCGTAGATTGATTGATTCTATTGCTGGCCCCCATTTAAGCATTCATTAAAGGAGAAGGCCCTCTTGTTTATTAGACTGTATTGTGACTTAAAAATATTATTTCCCTCAATCTTAACTAAGCAATTTGTTCAGAAATGTCTGGTTTATTTTGAATCAGACCAAGAAAGCAAACATTAGATGTAATGATGTTTAATATCACTCCAATATCATACTACAGAATTCAACCTCCAAGTTTATTCTTTTTAAAAACTATAGCATCCTTATATAATTTTTCCTTCGTAATCACATAATCACTCAAAACGCCTCCAGGTTTAAACCTTAAGTGCTATGAAATCTTCCCTGCACCTCATGTTAAAGTGTAACTCAAGTCATATGAAATAGAACTGATTGTGTTCGGCACATGCAAGATAGTGCAGGCATTAAATATTGAAACAGTCACTCATTAACCAGCTTGCTAACAAAGGTGTTTCCTCTCACTAATTATTGAAGGTGTACTGGCTGGGTCCCATTCTAGGAGGAATCTTGGCTGCAGCTTTGTATGAATACCTTTACTGTCCAGATCCTGAGGTGAAGAAGAGGCTGAAGCAAGTCTTTAAAAAAGACTCAACCGGGAAGTACAAAGTGGTGGAAAGTGAGGAGACCATCATAAAACCAGGCTCCGTCCACAACATCGATCTGACAGAGAAAGTGGAAAAGAACGATTCTTTCCAGGAGTCGTCCGGAGAAGTACTGTCCTCCGTATGACTATCACGTGCACTGGAAATGGAGACCAATTTGTAAAGAAGAATGGCAATCAAACTTTGCGAGCATATCAATCTCGAGCATGTCGCCCTGCCGAATGTAATTTCTGTCAGACTCACAACAAGGCTGTATTACCTCCACTGTCATAAAGTTAATGCATTACAGCTAAATCCTCCAAACGTCTGTAGTCGATTCAATGCTCCTCCCCAGAAACCGTCTGAATTGTTGTTTCTGCACACAATGCACCCTGCTAAAATGACAGCCAGCAATGCATTGTGGTAGGAAAATGTGTGTCCAGGGGGTCAGCCAATTATTTGGGGTCATCCCATGTATCGGAGGAGTGTGGAAGAATATGCAGCCTTGTTATTTTTGGATTAGTGTCACATTTGTTCTGCCTTCTGAATGTGTAATAAAAGGCAGGATTGTCCTTGTGATCATTAAGCACATTACGGATGCGATGCAATGTAAGACAGCTCTGACAAGTTCCATGGCAGAGCTGTATTACAGAGCTCTCCATTTTCAGTGCATTAATCAGGGAAACAGCTTGTTATGCTTTCTGCAAGTTCATCTCCACTTCACTGTCTGCTACTGTACGACTGTTTTCTGATTTCCTTTTATTGCAATTCTTGTTATTTTCTTTATAGGATAAATGTATATTTTTGTAGCATCTTGTATGACTTGTCATGCAGAGGCAATTCTTGCATGAATGGGCGAGTACATATATGTAAAACACCATATTTCAAGAATAGAAAAAAACAGCAACTTCATCTATTTAATGGATATTTTGAACTTTATAAAAAAAATAAGGAACTAACTTGTGAGATTTTTTTTAAATAAGTCGATTGATATCGTCATAAATTAAATAGTGTTTTTAAAAATCTCTCTCAAGTGTCAAACTATCCAATTTAGGTCTGCTCAGACCAGTTGTTCAGGATGATGAAATGCAGCTCAGGCTCCTTCAAAAAGAAAACTGTGCATAACAGTAAACAACATTCAAAAGATAGTTTGCAATATTTTCTTGCATGCACTTTTCCCAGAAAAGCAATGTGCCCGCTTCTCTTGTCCTTGACATGCAAATAAGAAATATAAATCTTATGATGAAAGGAACTTCTAGATAACTTCTTGTTATTGTTATTGCCCATAGTGGCCCATGATAAATTGCTGCCCTTGGTGGTAACTCATGTCACCCATTATGAAATCTGCCACTGGATGCATAAGCTGTTATATCACTTAAATGTTTAATTTATAAAGGTGCGTTTGGCTGATTGCTTTTTTTCCTCAGTTGTTTTGCAATTTGAAAGTGTAAGATGTTATTAAGTTTTAATAAAAATTAAATACTGGAATTATCAAGGATTCTTGTATTATTGTTTTTTCTCTCTCTCTCTTTATTGGACCATTCATACATGTAGGAGAGATATACTTAACTCAAAATGCAAGGAAATTTGCATTTGGTTAGTGTCTTTGTTCAAACAATGCTTTTGATAAATTTAACTCATAACATTAGAAATTATGTTCATTTCCCATAGATGAATAGCCATTTGGCTATTTCATGGCAATTTAATATTTAGAAATATTAACTTATGTGCATTTTCCCTGTCAAATAAATTGATAAATTAAAAGTTTCTACAGCAACTATATATATA
>NW_006800043.1:694819-751567 GCF_000485575.1 Poecilia formosa
TATATATATATATATATTCCCTCACAGAAGGTACCAGGCACATGAAAAAAAAAAGCTTTCCAGCCTAGTGATGGATTGAACCCTTCATTCCTTGATTATCCGTCCCTATTGTCAGATAAATGTCCACTTTGTGGGCTCCTCGGAGTTGCCCTGCTGATAATAGTTCCATTTTATCTCATTCTATCAAAAGAGGGCCAAGGAAATGATACTACTCTGTGATGGGAAATAGAGGTGATCTGTTATATGTCTGCACTTAATTTCCTTTGCTAAAAGTGGAGGTGCTCTTGAATTCTCCTCTCATGGAGGACCCTCCTGCAAGCTGTCGACATGGTGCAACTATATTACATTCGCCAGCCGAGAATAGCGGTATAGTTTTGATGTTAAATCAAAATTGTTTTTTTTTATTCCCTCATGAATCAATCCCTTCCTCGCCGCTTCGGTGTTGTCCATGTGTGCGGTACTATAGCCTCACCTACTGGCCGAGTGGGTGCATTGCCCGAAGTGTTGTGATTTCATTTCGTCCAGGTGAGGGCAGCCGTGAGCCTTGATAGAGCAAGGTTGCTTTTCAGAGTTGGGTCGACAAATGTTGATTTTATTCATTAGTTTGAGCTGTATTCTGTTTGATATTTGTCCAGAGCATTAATTCACAACTACACAGGAGGATTAAGCGTTGCATTCCGACACAGAACCCAGCAGTCAAATGGGAGAATAAGCAAGTCAATCATGAAGCTCTCTTTTTTTTTGGTCAGCCTTCATGTTCCTGGAACTTGTTCAATTTTGGAAAAGTTGCTTAGAAATTTGAAGGGCGCATATTTTTTCATCAAAATGCCCGAACAAAATTGTGTTCTCAGTATGTTTCTGTTCTTCCAAATTAAAATGTGTACTTAACATTAAAAGTGTTTCTACAGCATCATCCTCTACTTGCATTACAAGCTGCCTATCGGGATTTGGGGGATGGAGTGTGGAAATGCTAAATATTTACTGAATGTGCCTTCTATTGGCAATGCAGAGTGAAAACTTTTGGGAATTTAAACTGTGTTCACGGTCTCTGAAAAGGAGAGAATTGTGCCTTGCGTCAATCAAACTGGGAAGAAAACATCAGCACAAATGTACTGGGTGTGCTGACAAACTTCCTGTAAGTTTTTGCAGTCAGTGAAAATAGGAAACTCTAATAAATGTTATACAAAACACTAGATAAATAGTTGTTTTCTGTGTTTGATTCCTTGTCGACATACCAAAGTATTTCATCAGCAAAATGTTGACCAGAAACCATTTTTTTTTTTTTTTTAAAACCAACAGAAACTTTAAAAGTTATTTATGAACATTGTAGTTTTCAGCATTTGGTCACAACCACAAAGCTCAAAATATTTTTACTTACATTTTCAGCCAGATCAACACCTGGCAGAAAATGTCAGGTGTTGACATTTTTTGCCTCAGATTTAGAGATTTAATAATCTGTAAATGTGAGGTATAAAATAAACATACATGATTTGAATATTTTTGATGAGTTATGCAAAAAAAAATGTGCGGTATGCTTTTGCATTGAAGCACATGAGACAACATCTTATACTGAAATCTACAAGTCTGTTAGTGTGCCTCAGTTTTTCACATCTAGAGGCACATCAGTTATTTCAATCTCAAATTGATTCCGATCTGAACTTTGACCTTGAAATTCAAACACAGGAATGTACTTTGATCTAAACCATTTCATTGTAACTCTGGCTGTATGTTAAGGATCGTTGTTCACCTGGAAGTTTTCAGCTGCCAGTCTTTTGCAGTCCCAAACATGTTCGATCCACTATATTTCCCGGTTAAGATGGTTTGTTCACACAAAAGGTTCCATACTGGCCGTCTTTCACCAGAGCACCTTCTTCCAAATGTCCCTTACATGTATTTGGCTAACTGCAAACAGAAAATTTCATTTATCTTTTTTTTTTCTTCCTTACAGTTTTCCATAAACTCCAGATTTGTAGAGCACAAAACTTATATTTGTTGTGCCAACTGGTTTTCCCTCTTAAGCTGCAGTGCAGCTTCTCTATATTTTCCAAAGGTCATTTGGCTCCTTCTCTGAATAATGGTTTCAATAGCCGCTTGCCCATCAATTTATGTACCGTATTTTCCGCGCTATAAGACGCACCTAAAAACCATCAATTTCCTCAAAAGCCGACAGTGCGCCTTATAATCCGGTGCGCCTTATATATGGACCAATATTGAGCCACGACAGGTCTAGCAACTACGGTAAGCAGCCGCCGACTTCATTTTCGCCTGTAGAAGAAGAAGCACGCGATGCATGCTGGGATAGTTGTCAGAACGCTGGTTTGTTAATAAAGTTTGACTGACCTATCTACCTACCGACCGTCTAGAATCAGGTCGTCTGCAGGTCATTTAGCACCACGTGGAGAAGGGTGAACATCGTCCGGCCACGCCCCGGCCCAGTTGCAGAAAGCTCTCCTCGCAGACCGGAGTCGGACTGTTTAGTTGACATTCTTTATGTCAACAAAGTGGCTTTAGACATTCATCCGGGGTGCTTTGACTAGAGTTACCAAGGGACCAGCCCCTATACATTTAAAGCAGGGGGGATGAGGGGGGGCACGGCTTATAATCCTGTGCGCCTTATAGTGCAGAAAATATGGTATTAGGATATGTATTTGTCACTCTTTGGATTATTTATTGAATAGTACGCTGGGGGATGTTGTTTTGTAATATTACACTTTCCCTGACTTTTCTAATGTGTGCGTTGTCTTTATTAATGTTCACTAACAACTCTCTGAGGTCTTCTGAGGCCTGTATTTACACTGAGTGGATTATTCACTCATGGATTATTTTAACTAACTATGTGACTTCTCAGAACAATTGTTAGAGCTGGATTTTATCTAGTAATCACAGAATGAAGAGAATAGAGGAGTTAAATATTTTTCTTTTTTTGTTGCTTTTAGAAAAACGATGCATGCTTTTTTTACTACACAAAATTATGGCCTAGCTTACCTATCGCATAAAATATTAATAAAACACTTTGAACTTTATGATTGTGCTCACTTAATCTATTTTAAAGGAGGCAGATTTGTGGGACTTGAAAACTCAGCCCACAACAGAAAAGGCAAAAAACAAAACAAAAACAAACAAAAAAAAAGATAAAACACACACCTTAAAGATCATTAGCAATTAATATTTGGGGATTCATGGAGAAAAACAGCGTTAAACACTTGTTTAATAATTCATACTATAAACAAGAAAGTCTCCCACTTCCTTAATAATTTAGACGTAAGCTAATGTTGATTTATTCAGGAAGGTCTCTGCCACCAGCGCAGCCTGGAGTGCCCAAATTTGAATTAAAGTAGGACAGTAGCAGGCGAGTCTGTAATAACATTTGTATAATTTTATTATTGCTCTGGGCTCAGTTCATTTCCTCCTCCAGTAGCTGCGTGAAATTGTTTGATTCTTGAAACTGCCTTGAGTCTGCGGCTCAGGGGTTGGAGGGTGGTACAGGAACAGGAAGGCATGCGACACTCTCCTCGTCTGATGCTGTCAGACACAAACACACACACTCACACGCACACACACACACACACACACACACAACTCCACGTGCATACACTCATGCAGAGAGAGCAGGAGATAAATAACTTTGTTATTCTGGGTTTTGTAATACTATTACACTGGCTCACTTAATAACTTGAGCTGTCTTGAGAAAATGATTGATATTCTCACTTTGTCAGCTGTGATAAATATTACACTGCCTCTATTTGAGGAAGCTAGGAAAAGGAGTAACTCATTCATCGTGTAATCATGTTGTTAAAATATGAGTTTGTATTTTTATCCATTTTCAGCAGAAAGGTTGAAGAAATTCAAAGAATTGAGTCAGCTTGTAAATAGGTTGTTCTGGTGAGCCTGCGGCGATTTTATTGTCTTTTTACAGAGAAAAAAAAAAGTTTGATTTCACTTCCTTCGTGACAAGTTATTAAACTCCATAACTGTTTTCAGTGCATGTGTGAGGGGGTTAAAAAAGTTATCAAGTCCTATCCTTTGATTTCCAGTTTGTGGTGTACCATATTGTGATTACGCTCGCCAGTGATTGGACTATCATTTCCGAAACTCTCATTTACAAAACTCTGATTACTCCGGCACAAACAATCAAGTTTGCGAGGTATTAGCTCGTGCAACACACACCTGAGACCCCGGCGGTTTTGAGTCGCAGAGGGAGGGTGGAGAAGTTCTGATTGGTTTCCTCGAGGCTCTGCTTCCAACTTCCCACCCGCACGCATTCCCTCACTCCCCCTCTCCCTCCCCCCTTCAATTCCTTTATGCAGAGCAGCCCAAACTGCAGTTTGATGAAACACATTTGTTTGACTTAACTCTTGCCTCGCCATCGCAGCTAAATCTCAAAGGCCTGTCGGTGTAATGTGGCCCAAAAGCAATTGGGTTAATGAGAGGATATATGTACAAGTGTGGGACTTGACCTGAGGAGCTGTTTTCCATTTGGGTTTGGTCTGCTCATGTTATTAGGGAAACCTTTATTATTGTTGCCCTCTAGTGGGAACCATATAATAGGATTACATTTTATTAGAGCCTCCCAGCATTACCCAAGCACCCCCCTACCCACCCACCTCCTCTTGTCTCTGCTCCCCTCGTAGAAGTGTCACTGACTCCTCTGTCCATTGTGGGTGGGATGGTTCCATTTGGGGCTGAAACAGAACCAACAAGTGGGGAAAGCAAATTATCCAGCAGAGACTGACTTTTAAGAATCACCTGTGCGTGTTGAAGTGAAATCATTTGGTCAAATAGCACAGAGACACATCCAGCAGCAGACAGACTGTATGTGCAAAGCAGTGACAGCATAAGACACGCAGAACCTTGCAAAAACTATTCATGCCCCTTGAGTCTTTTTCACAGTTTGTCACCTCACAGTGACAAACTTCACTGAGTTTTACTGGGATCTTATGTGACAGACTAACACAAAGTGAGTGGTGCATAATTGTGAAGCAGCAAGGAAAATTATACGTGGTTTTCAGAATTAGTTATGAACAGAAAATAAAGTTATGTGTTTGTATTCATTCCCTTTTACTGTGTTCCCATACAATCTGGTGTGACCAGCTACTCTCAGAAATCCCTGAATTAGCAAATAAAAAGCATCAGAACAACAAAGAAACTCACCAAACAGGTCAGGGATGAAGTTTAAAGCAGAGTCAGGCTACAAAACCTAATCCCAAGTTTGAGCAACTCACAGAGTTCTTTTAAATCCATCATCCTAAAGCAGAATGAGAAGGACAGAATTCTAAATGTACCAGTGGATTTTTCTATTTATGCACTCGTTAATAGAATGACAGGAGGCAAGGAGAGCATTAATCACCCAAGTGGCTCATGACAACTCCGGAGCAGAGATCAACAGCTCAGGTGGGAGAATTTCTAAATAGGAAAACTATTACTACTGTTCTTAAGTGGAAAAGGACAAAAAAAAGGCAGCATTAAAAGAAAGTCATTAGAGCTTTTTTAAAGTTTACCATAAACCACATGGAGGACACAGCACAACATGTGGAAGACGCTCTGCTCAGATTGGACCAAAACTCTCCTGTTTGGCCTTCCTGCCAAATGCTTTGTGGGAAAGAAAACTAAATCTCCACATCACATTGGGCACACAGTAAGTAGTCGCTATGAAACATGGTGAAAGCATAGTGCTTCTCTTCAGTGGGGAAACCAAAGCTGGAAAGAGTTGATGGGAATAAGATTAGAGGGCAATTGGAAGAAAATCTATTAGTGACTGCAGAAGACTTCAAACTGGGCAGAAGCAGCAGGACAACAACTCTATGCATTCGAGCTACAATAGGATGCCACAGATCAAAAAAATTGACATGTGTTAGAATGGCCCAGTTCAAACCCGGGCCGCAATGCAACCGAAAATCTAAAGCATGACCTTTCTAACTTCCATCCTTTCCATGTCTTTGCTTCTCCTAATTTAATAAAGAGGCTAATCTCTCATAGCTCTAAATCCATTACTGTTAAACCCTCCATGATCACGATACCTTGACTACAACAAAGCAAGAGCTGAGCTACTCTCTCAAACGCAAAATTTCTTTGCGCCAAAGATAATATTTGACAAACAATTCTGGCCTAAAACTGTGCAAGCCTGGAGGGCAGAGTGAGTCAGGATCTGGAACAGCTTCAGCACTTTCCCTTTATCCATCCCACTCCCTTATATAACCACAGGCCATTAGAGGGGTGTGGTGAGTGTAGAGCAGCAGTTACTAACAGGGTCGGAGGCAAAACCAACATCTCTACCTTACACAGACTTTAAGCAGAAATGAGTCCAAGCTGTTTAAAAGCAACTACACAGACACTGTGCTTACACATAGCTGTTTAAGGACAACGTGAAGAACAAAAAGAACATAGTTAGTGTTTGTTTATACATAATAAATCCTGCTTAAACTGCACACTACAACTAAAGGTGAAATGCAAAGTGCACCAGTGTGCAAAAGTCATGAAAGGAATCAGGCGAGCAACATTCGACATTCTGTAAATTTGTAACATTTCTTTACAATTTTTTGGAGAGGAGGGGGTGTGAAGTGGGGGAGAACATTGACAGATTTGTTGTGCTTATTTTTAGTCCAGTTGTCTAATTTGTTGAGTCACTTCCAGAGTCCACAGAGAACCCTAAACAAACTAGTAACTGAGCAGTTTTATATTTAATATTTAGACTCTGTGTGGTAGCTTGACATACATATGTAATTTATACCAATGTATTTAGCTGAATCTAAAGACAATTCAGATGACTGCACGAAAAGGGCATTTTGGCATAGACAAGATTATTCACAAAAAGATGTTAGTGGACATATTGATGCACAAAAGATGGAGAAACTGAATGACGCTGTGTCTAAAATGTTTTAGGTGTTTTCTCAAAGTATTTCTCAAAGATAATTTTTCAAGCAACCAAAATACAACTTTCATAGTTGGAAACAAGTGGTGAAAAAGGCAAAAAATCCAGAAAAAAAAATAAAGTGCCTGATATTTAAAGAAAAACACGAAAACTTGCATAACTATTGATTAATAGCACTATGTAAGACTAAAAGACTGTCTTAACAAGAGTTAGAAGAAAAAGAAAAGCTGAGTTTTGCTCCTGTGATTTCCCCCCCCCCCTACATTTCCATCTTTTCTCATTCAGAGCAGAAAAGTTTTACCTTCTCTTCAAATCTTAGCGTCGCCATAAACTGTAACATAAGGAGTTATCTGATCATATTTGATTTGCCGCTTCTTCTTTGAGACATTGCTGGAGGCATTTTCTCAAAATTTCAGCAGGTAGAGTGAGTTTTCCAGGCTTGGTCTTTTTTTTTCTTTTTTTTTTTCCTCTCCAAGCAAAAGTATTTATAACCAGATGATGTCATTCAGGTCAGGCGATGTCTGTCTAAGCTAAACTTACATCTGCAACTAATCTGGATAATTTGACCACCAAAGAAAAAAGAAAAACCTTCAGCCATCCGCCGCTTGCATGTTGTAGTTGTTTTAAGTTAGCTCTAACTGAAGTGAAACACTTAACTTCAGTGACTTTGTAACAATAGCAGTAAACTGCTATTGTTACAAACTTTCTCATTCGTTTGCATGTGATGCATATAAGAATTTCATAAGGTTTGTGCTTTCCTTTGTTTCTAAAATGGATAACGCCTGGATTTAAAACACTCATGCGGTTTCAATCAAGCACATTTAATCACGTTAGTGGTGTAAAAACTAGCATCCTTTGTTTACTTTGCTATTCAATCCATTTGTGAAATGCAGGAATATTTGGATAATTATGGTCATTATTTATACTTTTCCTAAAAGCATTTATTTTGTTTTGTCATCTGCTTTGAACTACCAGTCTAATGTATTTTCCAAGTATACTTTTTTTTTTTATTCCCTACTCAAAAGAACACTAAAATTTAAAATGCATTTGTAAATATTTGCCTTACTAGGATGTTTTTAGATCTTTTTTCATGTGTTACAGCCTCTGTTTTTGGAGCAGTGTTTTAGCGATGTCTGCGATGGACTGGTGACCTGTCCAGGACGTACCCCGCCTCTTGTCCATTGACCAGCACCAGCACCCTTGGCAAACCCCACAAGGGATAAAACATGTTGGATAATGGATGGGTGGTTTCAGAGATGCAATAGTGTCAGCTTTTTCACATGAACTTCAAAAGCATTTCATTTGACACATCAGCAGAAGATAGTGTGTAATTATAGTGTGGAACATATATTTTCTTGTAAAAATATATGTTCCACATAAATATATGTGGAACATTTTTTTCACTTCAGTGAATTTTTTTTAAATTAAAAAAAAAAATAAGTTGTGTTAGCATTTTTATGTAGCTCCACTGACTCAAAACTTTGTAGAACCATTTAAATATGGTATTTCAGTACCACTTGTGCATGATAAGAAACTCATAGATTGTATTTTATGGGGAAGAAGAAGTTTCTTCCACATGTTTCTCATTTTCCCCTACATTGTGTTGTATTAAATTTTACATGGGACTTACTTTGGCTTTAATTCCACAATTGTTTTTTTTTTTTTTTTTTTTTTTTTTTTTTTTAATTTAGGGGTGTCGGCCTAAAAGAGGCACAGCACACTTTTCAATTCTTTACTTGCAATTAGTTTTGAAAACAATGAATCAGATTCCTTTCACTTCAACAGTTAATAGTAACTTTGTGTTAGATAAATCTTATCAAACTGCAATGACGTTTGTGCTTGTAGTTTTAGAGACAGCAAAGAAACAAGTTCGAAGGGTATAAAAACCTTTTGCAAGACAGTTAGTCCGCATGCTATTACATGTTTTAAAACAGAGAAGAAACAATAGTTGATGCTCTCAACAGTAGGGGGCGTAGGAGAGGTTTTTTTAAGCTTTGATCCACAATGAATGGCACTGAAACAACTAGAATGTAAAATCTGTCCACTCTATGGCCAGATGTGCGCCGAACACAGCAGCACTCTCAGGTCAGACAGAATAATTATCATGTTGACTTAAGAACGCTTTTAAACATGCGATTCCTTTAATGTGTCCATCCCCGGAGTAATTCCAAAAAATCCTCAGAAGTGCCTCAATCTTCCTGAAATCATGCATGGTTGAACATTTGAAATGAGCTCGCACATCACCCCCAGGCACTGATTCAGACTTGATTGAGGAAAGGCAAGCTGCAAGTACTTATTTATACAACTACGTCATCTGGAGGCTGTCCAGAAGGAGGAAAGCGGCTAAAAAGATTGCACAGGAGAGGCTTATAGGGGAGTAAGAATTCCATTAACCACATTCCATTAATTTAATATGCTGATGCTGGACTAATCAACAAGTTGTCTGCTGCTGCATTGTGTCTTTATAGCACGGGGGTTTGGGGGGGGGAAGGGGGGATAAAGAAGAAGTAGATGGGTTTGGTGTTTGAGAGGAGAAGAGGGGAAGGGGGTGGAAATCAAAGTACTCCACCAACAATCTATATAATTATCGTCATCTCCTGCTTTTCCTCTCTGGCAAAGAAACACTCCATCCATTTGTAGAAATCGCCCAGGGGAGCGTTACATCAAAACTAATCATAACGATTAAAATCAGCTTCTCTGCAGGGAGGAGGCAATAGGGAAGTTAGAGGCAGGGGGTGAGGGTGTTGTAAATATAGGACAAAATATATGTTATTTGATTTTTAAGAACATAAACTCAAGAAAAGACTAAGGCACCACTGCCGTGATCACTTCCATTTACTCGCAGTTTTATTCTGCATATTGGCTTAGACTTGGGCAGAGACATGAGCTAATTGTATCCTGATCTTTGCCTGGAGGGGTTTCGGGACGCCTGGAGCAAGTATTCTCTGTATTTTGTTCTGTCTACCTTAGCCAAGCTATTGCATTTCTCGCTGGTGTAGGAAGAGAGGCAGATCTCAGGCCAAATCGGAGGAGGGGAAAAAAATAAGGTTCACAAAAACCACTTCATGTTTCAGGTAAGCGAAGATTTATTTCTGTTTGCTGTTATTTCCGAGGCTGGGTGGACTGGGACATCGAGGCGCAGCAGCAGCTTTTACGCATGTGCCAAGCGATTCGAGCCGCACTAGTTCTTTAGAAACATTTAACCACTTCCTGGCTATTGTTCCGTGGTTAGAGGGCGACGAATTTATTCGCGTGGCAACAACAACTAAAGCAACAAACGGGTTGTCGGTGCGATCTCGTCGTGCGAAAACGTTCCGTATAATATCCGACGCGTGAATTTGCTCCTGGCGCGTCTCAGCTCCCGATTATTATCCCCGTCCGTCTTCCTCGTCACCGCTCCGTGTACACAAGTTGCTCACAACTTAGTTAAACGCAGTTTTGTGTCGTTTAGGAACGGCGTTTGAACTTTGTTGTATTTTTTTTTTCTCCCCGTCGTGAAACATTTCCATTTCCTGACTGCCCCAGATCGTGGAATGAAAGACGCCATTGTGGAGTAATTTCGCCGCAGGCGTATTTGTTATTCTGTATGACAGGATACAAACGTCAGTGCAGAATATGGGAATCATCCGTTAATAAAAAGCAAAGCTGTGTTAAGAGTTGTAGCTATGTGGAAAAAGGCAACTATGAGAGTCATTTCTGTTTTGTTTATATATATATATATATATATATATATATATATATATATATATATATATATCCTGGTTAGCATTATGACCGCGCTGTGTGTTAGTTCTCATCAGCAAACGTTGTGACTAAAGTGGTACAATATTTGCGACTGGCACTAAAATACTGTTGGAATTGCATGTACACTTGTGAGCACTTACTGCAAATACGGTTTGTTTGTGTTTGTTTGATTTTTTTTGTTTGTTTGTTTTTGTTTTGTTTTTCTAAAATGCAGATTATATTAAGAACGTGTTAAAAGAACAGCCGAATATAGGATGATTCAAATATCAGTGGGAGAAAAAGTGAAGTAACACCAGTGCCAGAGTAAAGAAACACATGTCGGTGAGATGGTGGCTGATGAGGACCAATCACCTGATGGCGCTGTTTCAAACCCGTAACATATGAGATGACTGCAGTTTATGATGATCACTGAAATTATACTACAGAATATCAACTTTGATACAATATGCTAACCGACATACACATTCCATATACAGTTTCCATTAAAGGATTTCATAAACATATCATAGGGATCAGTTTCATTTTAATAAAATGTTGTTGTTTTTTAAATTATGCATTTGTTTTTTAAATTATTTTCGCTGTGTTGTACTGAAGAAATAATTGTATAAATTAGAGGGAAAAAAAGAACAGTTCTGCACAAATATTTATAATGTATTGTGGACTTTTTCTAAATCACTCAGTTAAAGTTATACAGACATGCCGAAACATAAACAACATAAAAGCTTCCAGCGATCGGCGGATAAAGACAAATTAGAAAGTTGCATTTCAACCTCATGTCTTCTACAGCTGTGTTCTAAAGCTATAGAAGCTATAGAAGACATGATATCAACAAAGTTTCTGACATAACTACGGCCGTGCATTCAACCGTTATGACAATTTAAAGATGTCATTTATGATGTTTGGTTTCCTGGCAGAGACTTGACTCTTACGCCTTGTTCAAACATGTTCAGCAGGGTGAAGGTCAGAGTTTTGATGAGCCCATTTCAGAAGTTTAAAGGAATAGTTAGAATTGTATCAACATCTAGTCAAATGGAACTGTGACTGGCTTTATCCAGTTTGAAACAAATAATAAAGAAAATACATAAAATAGGATAGATGTTATTAATTTATGCTTTCACTGGTAGGTTTGTCACAATATTCACAGTCAAATAACTTCTATGTTACCTTCTTAAAGTTTTGTTAGTGATGGTGTGTCTTTCCACCTGATCAGCTGATCCTCCTGCCACCAGAATGATTTCCACACTATTAATGCCACACAAATGCACCTTTTCATTTTTTTATTCTTTTAAAACAAGTGACACCTTGTTACCAAATAAAAGTTTATTAGGCAGACTTTGAGTCGACTGACTTATGTTCTCTGTAAATGGAGGAAAAAAAGTGCTATGTGATCTGAGTGACAATAGGCATGTTTGGAGGAGTCAGGATGAGGCTTTGAAACTTTTGAACTCGGTACCAGCTTTAGCAGCAGTATCATGCTGAGGGTCTGCATCAGTGCATGGAGCAGTGACAAAAAAAAGACAACCTCAAACTTTGTCAACCGAAGTAAACAGCAGTAGCTAGTTTAAACTTGAACTAGTAACTGCAGGAACATTATCCCAAGTACACATCAAAACTGGTCTTGGAATGGACAAAGCAGGCCATGTTTGTGCTTGTGGACTATCCCTGATCTTAACCCTGTTAAACATATTAAGGGTGTGAGGTGCGGCGGTGGCACAGGGGTAAAGCACAACCCATTTATGGGGGCCTTAGTCTTCGACGTGGCCATTACAGGTTCGAGTCCTGGCCTGATGACCTTTGCTGCATGTCTTCCTCCTCTTTTACAACATTTTTTTCCTGTCTGACCACTGCCAAAGGCCACTAGAGCTGACTATACTGGTCCAACCCAAAAGAGCAGACCAGTTTAAAGGAGCTCTACCAGTTTGGATTAGAGCAGACAATTATCCAAGATAGAATTATACCAGGCAGGACCTTGTTGTTGACGGCTATAAAAGTTTTATGATCAAGAATCAACATTCCGAGCGACACTCATCCCAACATTTTTGAGCTTGTTTGTATATGTTTGAGCTTGTATATAAAATAAGATCACAGTTCAGAAAATCCACATAAAATTCAAACATGCACATAAAATGTTTGCCTTTAGAAATCACTGAGGTTGTATGTTGTCGTCACCAGTCAACCTTAAAAAAAAAAAAAGTCTCAGTCAAAATAAATTATTTAATGCCAAAACTGATGTGAATATTCATGCTGCATGTAAACTTCTAGCCTGTAGTTTATCTCTGCCACTCCTGCGCCCTGGGACAGTTTGATTTGTGCCAGTGAACATGCACCACAGTCTGCCATAGCCTGCAGCACTGGTTGGACTTTCTTATCTAAGATGTCATGCTGTTGCACAGCTCTGGTAGATCCACCAAAAAATATTGTGAAATAGGAAAGCAGTTGAAAGAAAACTGAGGTTTTCTTAATCCTTTACGATTATTATCAAAGCAAGTCACATGCGAGTCATTTGGACGTTCACCTTTAAAACTTTGTGCCAGTTAAGTTCAATGGACTCTCTATTGCAGTTCTCGGTATTTCAATAAGGACTTTGATTTCAAAATGTAAGTTATGTTCTGCAATATTCCCTTGCAGAAATGTATTGATACCTTCAATACATGTCTATTTTTCATACTGGGGACTTTATGCCACTTATAATTTAAGAGCAAAACATTGCAACAAAAAACATTTTATGACCCCATAAAAAAAAAACAAAAAAAAAAACAAACTTGTTTTTTAAATGCCATCAAAGAAGAAACCTCTGTCATCACTGCTCTACTGTAACTTGTCCAAAGTGACCACTAAACCAAGCTTCAAAATCTCCCCCAGGCCATGTTGTTATGATGCTGTGCTACCTGTTATTTTGCTCCCTTTACAACAGGCGCTGACTTAAAAGTGAGCCAAAACTGTGTAAGCCGTGAATGTGTGTGGACATTTGAAGCAGATAGCTACAGGCAACGGAGCAGAGACAGCCCATCCAGATTATGTAAATACTGGTCTGCCGTGCCTCAAACTGAATGTTAATGCTCTGTTCTGAAATGCTAATTATGTGTTGTGTGATATGTCAAAAATAGAGACGAACCGCATTGTTGGAGAAACGACTGAAAAGTTCATTTGTTACTCATGCAGCTCCTGAAAGGCTGCATGATGACTCTGGTTGCCTTGTATCGTTCTGCAGTCGCTGAACAGCTCTGATGTTTGTCTCTAGAACTTTGAAATTATCTGCATGTAGAAGTGCATCTGGACACATCAGGGTGTTATCAAAGCATTATTTATTCCAGTAATTCATGTGAAAAAGTGAAACTCATATTTTGCTGATTCATTGCACAAATAGTAATATATTTCAAGCATTTTGTTTATATAAATATAGATTGTGAATTTACATGATTATGACTTAGAGGCAGTGGAAAAAAATAGCTTCTTAGAAAATTAGAATACCACATCAACTATAAAAGCAGATTTTAAGTTTAGAAATGATTTATTATAACCCACACAGTAGTTGTCCATTACTCATTTAAACTCTTTGTTAAGAAAGTAAGCCTCAAATGATCATTGCTAAAGAACTTGATCATGTAGAGAGGGCTACTATCCAAACACAATCATGGAACGTTTAGTGGAAGGAAAAATGATGAGTTAAACAAAACCTTTTCAAAATTCGGAGAGATATTCACAGGTTGTGGACTGTGTCTGGACTAAGTGCTTCTGAGCTTCATACAGATGTATCAAGGATACAGGCAACAATTATCAATGTCAGAAAATAATGTCAGACGTCTTGAGCATCTCGTAGATTGCATTAAGTCATCCAATTTGCAGCAATCCCTGCTTTTTAGCATACATGTGTTGATACATAATGTTTGTATGAGGTTTGTGCATTTTATGGCACAATAAATATGAATGAGTTGCATAAATGAGACAAACCTCCGTCACATTATTCCTTACTGTGAATCACTGCAAGTAAAGCGCTACTATGGCTGTTATCCTCTGCACGTACCTCCTAATGGTTGCGATCTGATCCAGTTGCAGATCCTGGTAACCTTTTGACCTTCGAGCTGTTCTTAGGTTAAAAGTGTACATGAGGCAAATGTGATGCAGGCATTTGCTCACGAAAAGGTCCACTGCATGTTGTTTTGCAGTATTTCCAACTGATTTTGTGATATAGGAAGTTATTTCCTCAACCCCCACCTGCCACCCACCCAAACGCCTGTTCTTTTTCACTCCCTCTTCTTTCTCCCCTGCAATTTTCCATAATGCCTCACAGATTTTACACTCAATCCACCTTTGCGATGACAAGGCTTTGAGGAAATCCAATTCCACCGAGCTGTTTTCAGAACTTACTCTCCACAGGCACACACTCACTTCCGCACACACACACTCCACCATCTCCACAAATTAGTCAGGGAACAAATTACCTGCATTCTGAGTGTGATCCCACGCACTTTGCCGGCTGCCTTACACAGGTCCCCTTTTGAAGAGCAGCCATGTGATTTCTCTCTCTTTCTGCCCCGCAGGCCCCCTTGCCTTCTGCGAGGGATTCTGGAGTTGAATTTTAAAACTATGTATGGCTGCTGCCTGCGCTTATCAGCGCGTGCACAAGTGGCATGCAAATCAAACGAGGATCACACACCGCATTGGAGGCCTACACTCAAAGGCAAGCTTAATTGCTAATTGGGTAGCTAGGTGTGAAACCCACACTGCCAATGAGAGGGAGGAATGTGGATGTTTTAAGGCCAGTGGTTGAACTAATTAATTTTAATCTGAATAATATTAAAAATTGCGGATTCCCTACGTTTTCTGTAAAGAGGAGAAGAAGAAAAAAAAACAGCCAGGAGAAGGCTGCAAAAGTTGTTTTAACTGCAATTGGATGTGTTGCGGTTTGGTTTTGTGCAGTGTGATATCAAAACTGGGATAGTTTTTGCAATGCTAGTATTTGGATCGGAGGAATTCCTTTCACACTGCAGCCTTCATGCTATATAGCCTTTCATCTCAGAAGAAGAAAAGTTTAGGAGGTTTTTGGTCTGTGTTGACTTCATTTAATGGCAGATGGTTATTTCTATGTAGGGTGAGGCAGTGTCTCCGGTGTCACAAAATGTGTATTTGTACACAAAATTCATTCTCAAGAACAATTGGAGGCAGAGGTGCTTAATATGGGCAATGTGGCTATATGGGTGTGGTACATATGGGCCTCTCACATTCAAAGGGCAGCTCTGGGGTCTAAAAAGAAAGTTCTGTTACCCTAACCAAGTTTTCTATTGCTTTTTGTAGGTCCAATCACTGGAGATGTATTACCCCCCTGTGTAATGCACAATTGAAAGCATTGTAAGAACATGTGGCTGTTCTTAGGACAGAGTTCATGGAGTTCATAATATCCATTTAGTTTAGCAATGCTAAACTAAATGGTCATTTAACTGGTTTTCAATGACACTTGAATAATTGATCTTCTCTTATTCAAAATCTAAAATACATATGTTGGTCAAATTTGAATTGGAAACCAGTTCAAATTCTGTACTGAAGAGAAGCTGTTTATAACAGCCTGAGATTTAAGACACCTTTATGCGTAAAAACATTGACTATATCTAAAGTGACCAAAGTTGTATTAATTTTAACTGACTGACTAAAGGCTCCTTCTGATTTTGAAGACATGAATCCAAACATGGATCTTTTTCCCAAAACTGGAAGTTAAATTTTAATTTAATTCTGAATTGTCAAAACAGCAATAATGTCTGCTCAATGCAGAATTATCTGATTTGACCAGTTTAATTTTAGGTTTTGACAATTGTGACAATTAAATATTGTCTATATTTATTAATAAGCAGTGAAATATCTTTAGTTTAGTATTAATATTACTGTTGTGCAGCCTAATGAGTAGTTTTTATTAGTTTGCTCTGTCACAAAATCAAAAACTTAATTCTTGATTTCTAGAAAACAACTACTAATGCCGTTGTAACCTTTAATTGAGTAGCAATGGTGCACAAACTCCACCCCAGTGGGTGGCAGCATTCCACCCACAGTGCAGCATTTTGTCAGTTGCAAAAACACATACAGAGGATGCATTGACAGATTAGAACATTTGCTAAAATGTGATGGATGACAAGACCAAGTTTAGAACCAAAATAAGCCTTAAATTAATTTTCAGCCACACCAGAAGATGTTAATAGATAAACAGATTCCTCTTCAATTAGATGAAGCTTGAGTAATATTACAAAATTCATGGGCAATCATTTAAATCTTATTCAAGATTTAAATGATTAAATCTTGAATTTATATACTCAAGATATTCATACCTCCAAAGACTGCAACTGCAGCAAAAAAGTATACCAGACTCCAGGAGGATGAGTGCATGTAACTATTTTCATATATTTTTACTTCAATTCCACACTCATAAATTACAGTATGTGTTGGTCTGTCACACAACATCGTACTGCACACTAAAGTTTGTTCTTGTGACAAAATTTGACAAGGTGCAGGGGGTTATTAAAACTAAAAGAAGGAATTACATAAAGATTATTCCACTAGATATTATCTTTAACCACAATTAAGAGGGAGTTTAAGATTAGATTGATGGCAAGGAGGCTTCCCATACATATCCCATTCTCCTATATCACTGTCATGTTGGCCCCCTCTTGGTGGCGCCACTGGCCCAGGGCCGGTTTCAAGTCAACACCACCACTGCTCAGAAAATTGATTAATTTAAGTTTTTTAAAAAGAAAAAAAAAAATTAGGAAATCACAGGATAGAGTCCAGGATGTTGACTGGATTCTGTGCATTTTTCTATAATACACAGAGTCCAGTCAACCAGATTAATTGAATTAATTAATCTGTGACACTGAAAAGAATCAGGGCAGGTCGAATACGAGACTGCTGGTCAGTGCGGAGCAATTTTGTGCACACATGTCCATGGATGAGTGTTGGCTCTGTCACTCTTTACGCTTTGCACACGGAGAGACTGTTATCTTGACCGAGGCTTTGACCTGCTGCACAAAAAACAGCTGCTGAACAATGGGGCAGCAGCTTGGGGGCAGGAGGGCACAAACAACGCTCCAAATAGGGCAAAGGTCAGCTGTGGTAGGTCCAGATGTGACTGTTGGCTGGACTCCCCAGAACTGCATGATCCCGCTCCGACAGGCTGCGTTTGTTCTATTCTGAAAATGCGACGCGCATACCTGCCACCGAAACAGCGACAGCCCAAAAAGAGCCGCGGGCGCTACAATGCTAATGTTGTCGGGGGCTTTGACTTCTCCCAGCCACTGCAAAGAAGCCGCTCTGTGTGACAGGCACGGCGCTGCCGCTCTCCCTCCCGATCTGCCGCTTTTCACGCCTTTTCCCGCACATTTTAGCAGGTGCGTTTCAAGAGAAAAGAAGAAGGGGAAAAAAGAAAAAGAAAAGCCGATCACCTGAACGTTTTATGTAAGTAGTGCAAGTAATGGACGAAACGGATATCATGGACCTAACGCATCAGAAGGCGAAGAAGCGACCGCGTCCAATCAGTTCCGTGGATGAGACGGTGCACGCTTCGCTCAAGCGGCTGCCGATGCGAGCGGCGGAGTGCAGGGAGCCCTCCCTGATGTTCGCTGTCAGAGGAGAGCCTGTCCCTGCAGCGTCTCTCAAGCAGAATGACCACTCGGTGACTTCCTCTCCAACCACAGTGATGCCAGCACAGGTAAAACAAGAAAAAAAGAAGAAAAAAAAAACCTGAAGTTTCTCAGAAGGAACAAAGTAATCGTCGCCTCACTGCTCCTGAAAGCGTTGTAACGTTTTATTCTCCTCGTTTATTATCAACTGCGCACGTATTATTATTTTTTTCTTTTAAACCTCATTCACCGCGTGTGACCTTTGTAATCCACCTCCACTCGACTGTTATAGCTTCATTTATATTTGCCTTTTTTTCCACTTATACCCTATCTCGAAACTTTTTTTTTTACAAGACACCAAAAGTACTCCTTGTTGAAATTAAGAGAGATCTTCTGTTTAATGGTGTTTGTAGGTTAACGTGAAACAGTTTTGCCCCCAAAAATCCTATTATGGTTCTCAGATCGAGAGTCATTATTACTCGTTTTCATGAGAGAGAGAGAGAGAGAGAGAAAGAGAGAGAGAGAGAGAGAGACAGATTGATGCTTCAAATTAATTTGGTTTTGGAGATTATGGCCCACAGGAGAAGATGCTTGTAAGATAGTGGCAACATTCAGGTCAAGGTCAGGCTTCTGTATCCTGCAGTTACAAAAATGTCTATTTTTTCACTCCTGGGCTCTGGAGTGTGGAGAACGAGTGTGTTTCCTCAGCTTGCTTTTAAATTGCATCTGATTTTTGGAGGGGTTTTTTTTTCCTTTCTTCTTAAAGAAGTGAATTTACCCTCTTGTCTTTTTTTTCCAGGATAATCGCTCCAGCATGTCCAGACCCATGATCACCCGATCACCAGTGTCTCCCTTGAGTAACCAGGGCATCCCCACACCTGCACAACTCACCAAATCCAACGCCCCTGTGCACATTGACGTAGGCGGCCACATGTACACCAGCAGTTTGGCCACCCTAACCAAATTTCCTGAATCCCGGTGAGTCTCCATCTCCAATCCAAACCTAAAATGAAGGCAACTTTTGCAGCTTAGGGTACGCAACGAAGGTTTTGCATCTGCAGTTTTGTGGCTTTTTTTTTTAAGACAGAAGTGAATAATAGAGAGTGGCTTGTTCAAGTCAAAGCGTGTTTGGCAGTGCCGTAATTGTCTCTGAGTTTAATGTCAGCTTCTGTAATGTTTAATGTCATTATGTGACAGTCAAATGTCACAACTCCTCAAATCACGCGTGTATCTTGGGGAGGCACTCGGAAGAGACTGTGATGTATGAAATATGTGGTGGTGTTCGGCTTTTAATCACCCAGGTGCACACCGCGTTGCATCTTCTCACTTCTCACACTCGCAGTCTAGAGTTGTGCTTGAGAGGTAAACAATTTGCAGGAGCTGGTAGTGCAGACCACAGACAAAAGCAACTTGGTTATTCTGACAGATGTCAACGCAGCAGCAAAGAGCCAAAGGCCATGGAGCCATCTGGAGGCCGGGAGGCCACGCTGTCGCTCCGAGACCAGGCCTGAGGGTGACTGGCGCACTGCCTCAGGCAACCAAGCACCAGCTGGCCCTAACCTCTTCAGACCACCTCTGCTATTAATATCTCTTTCTTTCGTTGTCGTTCTACCTTTAAAAAAAAAAATAATTCCACCGTATAATGTATAAGTCTTTGAATCTTTGTTTTCAAAGGTAGAATAAACATGCTTTTGCTAATCTGTACACATTGTCCTTCTACCACCTTCCCACCTTCCCTATTCCCCCTTACTCCCCTCCTCTCTCTGTGCAGAATCGGCCGTCTCTTTGATGGCACAGAGCCCATAGTCCTGGACAGCCTGAAGCAGCACTACTTCATTGATAGGGATGGACACATGTTCCGCTACATTCTCAACTTCCTCAGGACGTCCAAGCTCCTCATTCCCGACGACTTCAAAGTGAGTGCATGTCTGTTCTCAGAAAACTGTAAAGTCCCATCAGCCAGTCAGCAGTCCTGCAACTTAGCGTGCACAATGCCTAGGCCACCAAACGCCTTCGGTCTCCAATACTACATGAGCTCCTGGAAACGACTTGGAGTGTAAAATGTAAATATCTACCCAAGGATCTCTCCAAACGAAAAACTCAACAGTGTCCATCTCCACATCAAGGGATGCCTTTTAGTCTAGTGTTGTTTTAAATCGCATTTCTTTTTTTTTTTCTTACAAAACCAACTATCTTCTATGCAGGCAAATTAGCTCACAGGCTCCCATAACAAACTATTTCTGCAGCTCAATATATGTCCAGCTGCCGAGTGTCCATCGACACTGACTCCCTCACTCTATGTGACACATTAGCATTCCTTTTTTTTACTCATATGTGTCATTTACTCAGTAATTACTAAATTTGCCCTGGGAGAAAACAAATAAGCACATGATCTGTTGGACTGTCCAAAGCGCCACTCAATCAGTGGAAAGTATGCCAGTTAAAATAAGCAAAGGCTCAAGTTCATGCGGAGGTCATTTTCACATTGGGGAAGCTTTAAGAGAAGCATGTGGAAAGGGCCAAAGGAGGAGGGAAAAAAAAGCATCAGTTTCACACTGCATCTTCACGTTAGATATTTTGTCGTTTTTGGTAAAGTTCTACAAGATACATTTTTCTGACCACGCTCTAACCTGTCCTCCGCAGGACTACAGTTTGCTGTATGAAGAGGCCCGATACTTCCAGCTGCAGCCCATGCTTGCAGAGTTGGAGCGCTGGCGTCAGGACCAGGAGCTGGGCCGGGTCTCCCGGCCCTGCGAGTGCCTAGTTGTGCGCGTTGCGCCTGACCTGGGCGAAAGAATCACCCTCAGTGGCGACAAGGCCCTGATCGAGGATGTTTTCCCAGAAATCGGTGATGTCATGTGTAACTCTGTGAACGCTGGATGGAACCATGACTCCACACATGTGATACGCTTCCCGTTGAATGGCTACTGTCACCTCAACTCTGTCCAGGTACAGGATTCCTCTTTCCTTGTGGGGTTTTAATATCTTCGATTAGAAGTGATTCTAGTTTTTCATGTATTACCGAACACCTACAGTTAAAAAGTCTTCTGTATAGAGATTTTTTTTTTTTTCATTTTACATCTCTGTCTCAAGACCTGAGATGATGATCTGTTCATTCCGCATTTCTTCATCTGCTGTTGAGAAATCTTTACTTTCGTCTCATTGCAGACTCTTATCTTTTTTTAATCTTCCCAAATCATAAGAAAAGCCTTGAAGAAATTTGACTCTTTGATGAGTTCATCAAAGGATCAATTTATTGAGTCATCGCTGTACATCTTCCACAATCCTCACTTCCCTGTTGTCTGACTAGAATATTAATTTTGACTTAGCCTCCAAAGCTGGTGGTTGGACAGTTTTTCCTTCAGTCCCAGTAGCAACACCAAGTTTTCTTTGAACTCAGTGCTGGTAGTGCCTATCTGGTTTTTTACAAAAAAAAAGAAAAATGGTTGCTGTTAGATCAGTAATAGGCATGCATGTTAATAATAACTGCCCAAAGAGTAACTGAGAACTTTTCATGCGTCCATAATAATCCTACCTTTGTGAAAAAAATATATGAGAAATTACTGTCTGATAATAGTCATTAAAGATAGTACATCTACCACTGCTACTCCTCAGTGTCAGGCAAAACACAAATACGTCTGAACTTTTGTCCACAGCTACTGTTTTGCTTTCCTGGCCTCAGCACACTTGGTACGCTTGCAGCAATAATATCCTGGATGTACACTTGTAGATTTGGGGAGACTATGACATTCTTATCACTCAGGCCAACAAAGACCTTTACAGATATGCAAAGGCCTTAAATGCATAGACATTTAAGGTCCATTTACAAGAAAGATTGTTCAGAAATAAATGTGAATGGAAATAAATGCTAGAAATAATCGAAGGAAGTATATTTTTTTATGTATGTGGTAAATATGTTTAAGGCATTTGGGTAAACAATTATTTTTAAAAGTTTTTTTTTTTTTTTTTTATGTCATCATTGTTCCATTGATACTGGCTTCTACCTGATATGTACTGCAATGCCATTAAGGGTTTCAATAGGTTTGTAGGCGTCAATATCCCATTTGCAAGACTATATCGAAATATTTTTGTATTGAAAACCTAAAATCTCCAACTCCACTGCTAAAACCAGCAGGAATTTGGCAGTAATTCACTATTGTGATTTTTTATTGATATTCCACTGATTCATTGATGGTGATGTCCTCAAATATGCATCAATAACTGATGGAAGTGAGGCATTTTAGCAAAGATTTCACAATGATTTGGACTGTGTCTCCTTCTGAGGAAGTGAAATCTCCACCTCCTTTCCAAAAACACACAAACAAAAACCCGTCTCTGAAGTGTGTGAGTAGTGGAGAGCAAGCAAGAGAGTGAGCACGCTCCCTGGCAGGTTGTCTCCAGGCAGGGCCCATAATCCTGTTTGGTTATTAAAGCACGCCGGCGGTGAATGCTGTATCTGCGGCTAATGGAGGCAGGGAGGCGGAGGGGAGTTGGGGGAGGCTGGGAGAAGGAAGGGGAGCAGAGAGAGCTGCCAGCAGTAGGGGGACCTTTGTAGTTTTGGCGGAGGCTTGGGCCTGGGGCAGGACTGAGGAAAGGGGAGGTTTTGCTCGGCAGCCCACACTGAGCCAAGTGGCAGAGAGAAAGCCTCACTGCTCCCTGGGGCCTCTTCGATGGAATGTGATCCTACAGCCCCCCCGGACACGTCTGTAGATGTCTGCAAGGCTGCAAGATCAGAAACGGCTACACACACACCCAAAGACAAACACACATATACACAAAAAAACAATGAAAGGGAGGCAGGAGGCAATATGAGAAGCTCTTTGTTTGGTGAAAGTCTTGTGAAAGTCTCATCCCAATTCCCATCACGAGCCGAATGTTGCCACAACTTAGACCCAAAGCTAATTCCAGTGGTAGAGTTGGCGCAAAGGCAAGAACATATAATTGTTTTGGGCAGTTTTGTGTTTCTTAGTCTCACGGAGGCAATTAAAGGTTAGAGATGACAGCCATGTTTTGGCATAATAATTTCAATTGACTCCTGCCAGTTTGTTTTTTAACATACACTCAACGTTCGGCCCTTCTACATCATCCACAGGTTCTGGAGCGTCTCCAACAGCGCGGGTTCGAGATTGCTGGCTCTTGTGGCGGAGGCGTGGACTCATCCCAATTCAGCGAGTATGTCCTGAGGAGGGAACTGAGGAGGACAAGTCAGCGAGGACCCAATTCAAACAGGATAAAGCAGGAGCAGCTGGACTAGAAACCTCCAGGGCAGCAGGAGGTGCTAGACTTTTCTGTAGCAGCCAAACAATCAGGGCTGCAGAGCTCTCTGGACTCTGTTTTTCTGCATTTCCTTGTTGATGTTTCTGTTTTCTTACACTTGAGAACCACATAGAGAATAAAAAATGAAGTGCAACAGGAGATTTTTGCCATACGAAGATATGAGGCATTTGATAACTTTGAGATTGCAAAGACATTTGTGATTGTCTAGTTCCCCCATAAACCAGTTCAAAAAGTATTTATATATATATGCTGGATCCCCAAACAAAGTTTGTTTTAAAACTTGCAGCCTACATTAGGTCAAAAATTTGATTTCTAACATACTCATATGAATTAAAAGTCTTTTATTGCTGAAGTAGTGTGTTGCATAGCTTGTCGTCAGTGACTGTTTTTGTTGTTTCACTAGCATATCGAATGGAGAACTTTTTTTTTTTTGCCCCCCTCGAAAAAACTAAATTTGTGTTGCTTAGAGAGCAGAATGTCTCAGACTTTACCAACATCTATGTTAAGGAAACACATTTTTCACAAGTGACATGTACAGAAAATCCAATGAAGTTGTGTTTTTGAAATTAGCCATCAAGGACGTTACAAACACAGTGGAAATGAATATTTTTGTAAATTATTGTCGCACCATTTGCCTCACAGGACAGTATGAACCACCATTCCGTGTGATACCTTAGGACTTGTTTCATTGGAATCTAATTTTTCTCAGTCACGACCTGTAAATTTCCATTGTATGTCTTTGTGTTTTTTACATTGAATCTTTTTAAAGCAAGTTTCTTGCCTCAGACATGACTGAACAGATTAAAAGCTTATTGTACTATCCAAACTGAGATGACTTGTATTTGTAGCACATATTGATATGAAGTTCGATATAAAGTATTTCTAAGATTACTGAAACACCTACGCTCCTTTGATTTAAGGGGAATGTAGAGTAAAAAGGAAAATGTGAAATAAATCTCAGCTAAAGTTGTAAATATTGTCTGTTTTTCACTTTGTGTGGACATCTTAGATAAATTTCCTTACATCTGTTGGACCGTCCCAAACGACTCAAGTAGTAAAAGCAAATATATGAGGTTAGACTTAACCACTCTTCATCATTTACGCAAAGCAAACTATAAAGACAATATAGTGTTTATTGTAGTGCCTAAATGACAGGGCAGGGTACTTTTTACTTAGCTATACTGAATAAGGTTGACTTCTCCACGCAAGCACTGTCAGTTGTGTTTCCACATATTCCTGCAGGGCCAAAATCCAAAGTGAAATCCCACACAGAGCACTGTCGCCTTGTCTCCGTCCCTTTTGGCAGAATCTCTACTTTCTATGACTATCTTCAGTTTATGCTATATGTCTTCCTTTTAGGCCTCTTTGTCCCAGATTTCTGTTAGAGCTGTCTGCTATAATCATGAGGTGCAACTGTGGCTAGGAGAGGGTGTTATTCATAAAAAATGAAAGTGTATTTTAATTTTTAAACATATGTAAATCCATAACAATCAAAGAGATGAGATCAATGAAACTATTTAAAGCAAAGTTTTTATGACTTGAACATGATTTTTAGGAATATTGTTCAATTATTCAACTCAAATTGTCATTTGCTAGTATCTGTAAAACAATTGGTTTTGTAGTCGAACTGGGAAAAATACTTACCTATTCTCATATTATAAAATATATCAATTTGTAGAACCAGTGCAGTGTCTAAATCAGCCATTGATTAATTCATCCATCCATTCATTCATTCATTTTTATCAACCTTTTTAGAATTGCAGGGAAAACTAACAAAAAAGGGTTCAAGCCCTCCTCAGTAAGTCTAAAATGTTTTATTAATGCAATGAAAATACGGCTTTTCAAATTTAAGAAGACTAAATACATTTTACATAAGCTTCTGCAGGCTGCACTGTGGCACAGTGGCTAACACGGTATCAGTTTTGGATTTGAGTCCTGGGTTCTTTCTGCTTGGAGTTTGTGTAGCATGTGCACCGATCTGAAATGAACAGGTGTCACAGAGAATCACAGACATCCCTCTACTACACAACACTTTACCCCTACTGTACTGTGATCAAAAAACACTTGACTGTATGTTAGTGGCTATGGTATAGTGCGCACTGTAGTTCTTGCTAATGAGGTTTAGTTTGATTCCAGCTTCCCCATGCAACATGTAAAGTCTTCTTGAGAGGGGAGTGCTGCGGTGGCTCAGGGGTTAAGCACACCCCACATAAGGAGGCCTTAGTACTCGACGCGGCCATCACAGGTTTGATTCCCGGCCTTGTGACCTTTGCTGCATGTCTTCCCTCTTTCTCATTGCCCTACTTTCCTGTCATAGCATTTTCAAATAAAGGCCACTAGAGTAAAAATCTTTTAAAAAAAATTCTTATGTTGCATACCGATAGTAGATTCTGACGGCATTTTGGCAAAAATAACTAGCGGCCAGTGTGCCTAAGAAAACTTCTATATAAGGTCAGCCCGTTTATTTTAATATGATACAGATCAACTCTGACTATATGATTTGATGGAATTGGTTGGAAGTCAATTTGGCTCAAATTGTATACATATGCTGTAACCTAGAGCGTTAAGAGGAGATATTTCCAGAAAGCACTTATTTGATTATTTTCCTTTTCCATTATTTCAGATCTTCAGATCTTCAGACCTGTACATTTCATTGTGTTCCATCGTGAACAAAATAATCTTGCCCAGCCTGTTCACTTCTTATTTCCTAAATTTAGACCAGGTTGAAAAGGAATTTTTAGACATTTTCCTCACAGGATATTGCCTGTTGGAAAGTAAGATAAATGGTCTCAGTCCTTTACATAAAAAGGGTCTGAAGGAGATTAAAAAGAAGAAGTTTTATATCTTTGAACGTTGCTTTCTGTCTAATCCTTTTTTGCAGTTTTAAAAAGGCAGAGTAGGGCCTAGAGAAAGTGGACACAGCAATCTTTCCTTCAATCTGCAGGCTTTGCTTACTCACCACCAGTGAAGGTCATTCACTTCATCTTCAGATCATCACAGTCCTCCAGTCTATACAGACCAATGTATGCAGTACCTGCTCCTCCTAACTGTATTCATGTATGCGACTCTAAACTGTACTCTGGATTTAGTAAAACTATTTTCAGCTTTTTCTCATATTCTGTGTTGATCTGTAGGTAATATTTTGCACGGTAGGTGCCTCCCACCTTTATTGAAAAAGCCTCATGGCCATCTTATGCGAGCAAGATAATTATAAATGTAACCTATGGCAAAACAGCTAAAAAACACAACTCCCACATCTCTCCCTTGCCATTTCTCACTCTCTTTCTACTTCTCTTTCTTTCCTTCCCTCCCTCCCTCGCTCACTCAGCCTCAGGAGCTGATTTCAAATTTTCAAAGGTATCTCATGGTGAGCCTGGGAGATTGAAAGCTCATAAATACCTTTATTATAATATAATGGTCACATATTACTACCCATTATTTCGAGGAGAAAAATTGGTTCATTTGTGTGATGAATGCCATCACAGAGGTCTTAAATGTTCTTAGATGGACAGTGGCAGGGAGAATAATACCTCAAATGGGCACTCACTGGTAGATTGATATGTCACTGTGACTTTGCTTGACTCAAATAGATTCAGGTCGTCATGTCGCAGAGATTTTACTCAGCCATACATGCTTTTTTGGAGCAGTATTTTTATCAGTCATGCACAAGTGGAGGTGGATGGGAGTGTCCAGCCTGCCACAATTACTCCAAAAAAACATCCACAGCTCACCTGTTAGAACAGAGAACAAGGTCTAAAGCGTTCAAGCCATGTTTGCCTCAGTTAGACTCAGTATTCATGATTCATCTATAAAAGTCTACAAATATTGCATCCATGGTAGAAAGGCAAAAGTCACTGTTGGCCATTTAGAATACAAACTCCTCTCTCACATTTGCTAAGAAACATCTTGATGACTAGGAAGACTTTTGGTAAAAGTGAAATAACAAAACAGCAGGGGAACATTTTGGAAACAGAACAGTATACTGAGGGTCAAACATGGATGTGGTAGTGTGATAATCTGAAGCTGCTTCCCTGCTTTGGGATTTAGATTACTTTCTGTCATCAATAGAAGTATGAACTATTCTTTCTACCAGAATGTCTGTCCATCAGCTAATCACCTTAAGCTCGAGATCAACGTCTCTATGGATCAGAACGGTTTGAAATAGAGCAGCATCCCTAAAAAAAATCAAACTGATGGTTTTGCATTTGCCTAGTCAAAGTCCAGACCTAAATCCAATTAAGATGTTGGGGCATGATCTCAAACAGACTGCTCATGTTCCCACTAATATGGTTGAAGACCCATGGAGGTGGCTGAATTAAATAAATGTGAAAAGAAAAGTACTTTCTTAGTGTCTATGGAAGTTTTCACATATTAAAACATGCATGTTAACTGATGATTCTTAATTGGCTTGATGTTGTGATAAGACTCGCCATGTCTTTTGGATTTAGTCTATGCTGCTAACCAGGATAAAGCAAGTGCTGAAAAAACTGCATGTAACAAGATCCTTTTACAGAACATTTTACAGATTAATTTTGTATTGCAAACACATACCAGCTTGTATATCAAACCAACAAATAAAATGAACAGTGAGAGTTTTAATATTTTTAAATGCAACTGCTCCTTCTCTTTGAATGACTTTTTGTCCAGATAAAATGAGATATACATATTAACTGAAAAGTAAAATAAAAAATGTTTCTCTGCGATTGCTCTTTATGTTAAAAAAGTTTCTTGTATTTTCATTATGTTTTTTTTTCTTTTTCTTTTACTTCCTGTATATGTGAAAGCATAAATGTAGACAGAAGCTTAATGGTTGTTTTCTTTGACTTTTAACATCAACAGGAACACTTTCTTGATTCACTGGGCTGCAATATGAGACAGTACTTCAAGTAGGGAGTTTAAGGTAGTACTGTGCAACATCCCATTGCTTCCTATTGTTTATTTATCAGTCAGGCCTTGAATTATGTCTCGCTTGCAGTGAGGAATTTTAGACCGGACTATAGTCGCTGCAGGCCCATTGGCATACACTGTACACTGAGAGGGAATCATTTATATTCTACTCCAGAGGTAACAGAAGAACATGAGATTGGGAAACAGCTCAAACACCACTCTGCTTGTGAGGCTTTAGGCAGAAAGAACTCAAGCTGTTTTTTTCTACCTCCGTAGTACATTCAAGCAACTTCTGATTTTCTTTTTCCAGTCTGTCTAAGGAAATCTCTCAATACATAGAGCGTGTGCCATTTACCGTTATACCTTCATGCTCGGAATGTTTAGTCAATTCTGTACGGCTCATCGAAGGTGTAAAGGAATGCTGGCTTTGGTGAATTCTTAAGCAGCAGTAGAAATCAGACTAGTAGAAGCTTCACGTAAAATGCTGAAGGTACCACATTCTAAACAACGCTGAGCAAAGCCCGCGGGGCCTTTTCAACACTGAGATAATTGCAAATGTATTCTTTAGCGAAAACATCAGCAAACCTGCCTCCTCCCTCACTCTTTTATTTTTCTTCCTTCTCCCTTCCTTCAACTGAGAATTAATAGGGGATACCGTACCTTGATTAAAAGGTCCGAACTATACAATGTTGTTCAAGAGTAGCGAGCCTCCCCCCTGCACCAGCTTCTCACATGGGTAGACCTGCATGCAAGGAGTGCTCTAATGATTCTGGAGCTCGCCATTCGAGGGCCACCCATCCATCATAGTGGTAAGGCCAGCGGCTTTATTATAATACAGAGGACAGACATGCTCTGAGGCTATGTGGGACACAATAGAGGTCTTTCAACAGACCTATAAATACATGATCTGTCAGACTTGCTGTCCTGAGGGCGCTCTCAGCCAGGCTCTAGCCCTCTGGTTAGCCATCACTTATGCTAAGATATGCGCTGGCCCTGGGGCTAAGGCTAAGGCTCAGTTCATTTCAGCCCCTCATCAACCAGCACATTCTACCTCGAGCCATGAGAATAAATAAGAACAAGATGAAAAAAAAGTGATTCATTATGATGGAGTGCAAACCTTCACCAAAACAAACAAATCGAAGACGTGAAAATAAACAGTGATAGCCAGCTATTGACTTTTTTTGGCAGTGTCTGATGAGCTGTTGCTGAAACAACAGAAGGGTATTTTGATCTCAACTGGGCCTTGCACTATGTTGGAAATGTTAGACACATTTGTTACATGCAAACATGTTGTTTTCTGACAACATAGATGCTGAGAAATCTTTGCAAGCATGTGAAGTGTAAAAAAAAAAAAGAAGAAGTAAAATAAAAGCCTAATTGGTATGTGCCACTTTGAAGTGGCACACGTGCCTCCTGTCTGTTCTTCCTCCAATATCATGTGGTGTGAGTGTATTTTAAGTAATGTGCAGCTCCTCCTCCTGCTGCTGCTCCTCTCCTTGACTTATCTCAGGTGAGAATCACTTTTTCTCTGTTGCCTTCAAGCTAAGATCAGCAATCTGGGAGTTGGGTGTGTTCTTTTAGAGATTAATGCGGATGGAAGCTGTTGCATGTTAGAATAATAAACAGGTGAACACTTTAACTCTGCATAATTCTCTATCTTGGTGCCACCTTAATGTATTAAAATCATATTCTTCCTTCGGGGCAGGAAAGCAGCAACAGATTATGTCCAGGGCACGGTGAGTGGAAACCCAATGACAAATCCCACCACTCTCACAACAATGATCACCTGGGCATCAGGTTGCTATTTATCATAACTTTCACCCAATCCTGACGTTTTAAAAGTGTGCTAGCAATGTAAACAATAGGTATTGCTAAAGTGCCGGGTAATTTGGTAATCTCGCATTCGTGTTGGGGCACACTTGACTAAATGTGCAAAAAAAAAAAAAAAAATGCCTTTTACACCCTCAGCATAACATGCAACACCTACAGGTTAGTTTTTTTTTTTTTGTTTTGTTTTTTTTATTGTTAAGACCACAAGAGGTTAATAAAATCTGTTTGCAACTGTTTTCTCAGTTCAGAAGAGTCTATGTACTCAAAATGAGGACAGTCTTGATGTCGGCGTCAACAGAAACCCCCAGCATTTGTTTATATGTGTCTGACAGTTATTTATCTCTAATTAATGTCCTTTCAGATTGTTTAAAATATCTTTCCATGGACATTGGCACATGAAAAATAGAGTGCTAATATTTGTGAAGAAATTGAGTGGATTTTGTAGAAAACAATATCATGTAATGTCTTTGACGTATGTGTTTCACTCCTGGCACGCTTCTGTTCTGAATAAAGGTAGTATGTTGGGATCAAGGTTGTGGAAATTGCACTGTTATGCTGTGATAAGAAGGTTGTTTTATTTTTCTTCTATTTTTTTTTTTTACTTGAGTCATAATATTACCTGCTTTATGTACTTTTTTTTTTTCTTTACTGTTTTATTTTTACCTAAGGATAAACTGACCATGTGGAAATGGAACTGGAACATATCAATGCCCTCAAGTGGCAAGATAAATGTCAGACAAATCAATTAGAAGGTAGAGGAAACCGCCAACATACCGAAGTGGGTGACTCTTCATGAATGTATGCAACAAAGTTGTGATTAATTATATTTTCAAGTTTGGTATTTGTGACATTAGGGTCATGCTGTCATTATTATCCAGGCACATTGAGTTTTTCTACCTACATCATTTAAATGAAGGCCAATATGCAACAGAGTCATGAGTCATAAAATTAAATATATATGCAGAACCCTTTATTGTTATGGCGAAACAAAATAAATAAATAAATAAAAACACTTTAAACAAACACTTTTTTAAATAACTTTCCTAGGCTTATAAATATGACAAGGTTTCCCGGACCTTTGGAAGAGAAGCATGCCCACAGGATCACAGATCCTCCATCATGCTCAAAATTGGGCATGAGACACATTTCCACATAATCACTCTCCAGATCTGCCTGGAGTGTTGGTTGATAAAAAAGCTCAGTCGTACTCTCATTTTGTGAACAATAATGGTTCCAGGTGTGTCAGCAGTGTCTAGCAAAGTCCACGTTCATGACGGCAGCAGGGGAAAGGTTTTTGCTGACATGGCCCACAAATAACTGGTCTGTGTATACAGACAGCAACTAAAGGTTGTAAGTGCGGCTCAAAGACAGTTCTCTTTTTTACATTTTATTAGTGTGAAGAAAAGTCTCGACTTCATTGACATTGAAGGGAGGTGGGTTGGATTTGACTATATTCTTAACTCCATTGAAGCCAATGGTCTGGTGCCTGTTTTTAAATCAGTTAAAGTCTCTCGGTACATTTGTGTTTGCATTTTAGAATAATTAGATTTTTCCTTAAACAGAGGTAGTTGATTGTGAGGCTGCGTTATAACTTACTTAACCGAAACAACAGACTTTCCTGACTTGTACTTTCACTTGTACTTCTAGTACTTGCCGGGCTCTGTGCAGATCCCTACTAACCAGGTAGAGGTTTGTGTTCTCGCCATGGCCTCGCCTCCTGATACATCTTCTTCTCAGCTACTTCCCCTACATCTTCTTCTTCTTTCTCATTTCTCTTTCTTCTCCTCCCCCACCTCCACCCTGATCTCTCTTTGCCACAGCTGCTGCCTCTTGGCCTCACCCAGAGGCTTCAGGAGGCTTCCCAGCACCCTCTCCTTTCCCCTGCAGCCAAGAAGGAAAAGCAGGCAAAGAAGGAAAATAAAACTTGAGGCGCACCACACAAGGCCATCTGGGTAATCTTGTTCAAAAGGCTTGAGGTGATAACTGCAATTTACACAGGCAAAAAGAGAGAAAGGAAGAAAAAAAAGAACAGACCTCATTTCCATACCTACCAGCCTCAAGGAGATGAAATTGAATAAACTAAAAATTAGAAAAGAATTACAGTAAAACCAATACGGAATATTCAACATTAGTTCATTTTGTCCTTGTAACACCCCCTCTTTATGCACACATCTTTTTCTTTTTTTTTTCTTTTTTTTTTGCTTTCCAAAGAAAGAGAACAGTTGAGTTGACATGAAGGTACCATGGACAACAAGCTGAGGCACACAACGGCACACACTCGCTGAAACACTTCCACTTAAACACACATCCAGGCACACACAGCCGAGGGGGGAAGCAATATTTGTGATGAAAGCAAATCAAACTGAAATCCAACATGTTAAAGTCAAGTTGATTAGTGTGAAAATGTAAAAGCATCCTCAACTGGCATATCCCACAGTCATGAAGATATGTTAATTTGCAACTTAATGGCTGAGAGCATAATTCTTGCTTATATAAACCTTGAAAACGCGCTTGCATTTCTGAAATGTGCCTTAATTTAATGAAGTAAACACCACCACAAAACAATAAATGCCCCAATTAAAGAACAGGCATGAAGAGAAGTGTCTATTTCCCTTTTTGCCCCTGCGGACATATGTGCCCGAGCGTGCCTGCGCACTTACCCACACGCACAAGCATATGCATCGTGTGCAGCTCATAAACATCTTGCCTTTGCTTATCACATTAGCATATGTAGCTTGTTCTCTTAGATGTAGGTTATCTGGTGTGAGATCGAGGCTGCGTGTTTGTAGAAATCTCAGTGAGGCAACTGAGCAACGTGCATCTCTGCATGTGTTTGCCGAGCTCTTCTGTCTGTGTTGGTGCGCGGCTATGATGGCATGAGGTAACTGTATAATTAGTCTATAATGTAGTCGATGTTACTATTCATAATTGCATGCATGTTGCTGAAACATATTGTGCATCAGAGGCAGGATATGCCATCTTCTATTCTTTCTTCTTTCTTTTCCTGCCTCTGTGCCTGTTTGTCATCTGGCCTGCTTCGCGCCCCCGGGGGGCATATTCCATCAGGCTTGCTGTGCTCCAATGTGTCCCGACAGACCTGATGTGATCTGAGTGGCTGACGGGTTTTGTCCCTGCTGCCCGCTGTCTTTTCACTTCCCTGCTTCACTCACACATGTGCTTTGAGTGTAGCACACAACCTGACGAAGGCTGACTCGAGGTTGTACCTGTGCGCGGAGGTTTCCAGTCGCTTCACGTGTGATTATGTGAGCCGTGTGAATGCACAAAATGTAAGCAATCATTTTCGGTTGGATCTTGATTTCCGGGGTGATTTACAAGCGGAACACAATTTATTTGTTACTTTCAAGATCTACTTGAACGTGTGCATTAATATGAACGTTCAATTATGTTGCCCCGCTGGAGAGAAACAATGCCCACTTGCTTCACTAGCCATCTAACACACACACACACACACACTCGCATACACGCGCACACACTCAGAAGCCTGGGGGGGATGCGGTAAGAGTGGGGGTTGGATACCATGAGACGAGGGCATCAAACTGGGGCTTAGGAACAGAGATATACCAACTGGAACCTTATAGCTACAGGGTGTGTGTCTGTATCCATGTGTGTGTCTGCTCCTGTCCTTGTGTTAACACAAACTCACACATATGGCGGAAGCAAGTGTCACACTGAGAAGGGGAGAATAGGATGAGGGTGTGGGGGGTTGGTACAGTTTATGGAAGCTCTTTGTGCATATGTGTGTTTAAATATAATCTAATTGCTCACAAGTTGAGGACAAAATTGTTTTGCCTCTAGGTTGGAGAATGGGTGGTGCATGAAGAGAACTGAACCCACCAATCGACTCTGCTGGGCAAGGCCAGGATTTTATCCCATGAAATCCTGGCCTTGCTTTTAATAACAGCTTTGATTATTAAATTATATCATTTCTTTTTCTTTCTTTTTTTTTTTTTTTTTGCTTTACGTTGGTACTGGTGAATGGCCAAAGGGGACAATTACCACCTCTAGAAACTTGCTTGGTCGTCTGGGCTACAGTTTTTTGTATTTTTGTTTGTTTGTTTGTTTGTTTGTTTGTTTGTTTTTGGAAACATGTATGTCAATATATCAGAATGTCATCATAAAAATGTATATATGCTCTTCTCCACTCTTCTTGCAGATTCTGAAACCTTAATTTTCCAATTAAATAAAGGTTTTACTTTTATCTGACAAGAGGAGTTTATATCATTGAGTAAGAGTTCAGCCTTTTCTCTCCATGGCTAACTAAACACATTTTTGACATGTCTGGCTGAGGGGTGGCTTGACACAAAGAATGCAACAGTTATAGCCCATTTCCTGAGTACATCTGGATGTGGCTGCTTTTGAAGAACTGACCTGGGTTGCAGTTCATGACATATGAATTTCTCTCAAACTCTTGATCGGGGTTTGGTTCTCCAGCCTTTTAACAACCCTGGTATCTCTGTTGTTTTTTCTCACCTTTCATCTCACTTTTGCCTTCCACCCAACTTTTCATGAATAAATTCAGGCACAATGCACTGTAAACAACTAGTTTGTAGCAATGATTTCTTGTGGAGTTTATTAATTACTATTGAACCAAGTTCACATTAGCAGTCTCTCTCATGATTTCGATTATGCTTCTTTTTTAATAATGGTTATATTACACAGTCAAATTTGGAAAATATGTGTTCCACTGTGGCACATTTGCCAAATAAATTGTATC
The DNA here is from genome assembly GCF_000485575.1 of Poecilia formosa. NCBI lineage: Eukaryota > Metazoa > Chordata > Actinopteri > Cyprinodontiformes > Poeciliidae > Poecilia > Poecilia formosa. The sequence goes on from NW_006800043.1 coordinate 729,762, forward strand.
TTTGGAAAAATAACTACCTTTGAGCAGTTATTAAACATACTTTTCAACAACCAATATTTCTATCTTTTTTATAGGTCTGAAGTGATACTCCAACATTTTCCAGACGGTTGGAGTATAACATGTTTTAGTTTATCTTATTTCAGATACTCATTTTCTAAGAAACTGAAATTTGAGTCCCAGTCTGGGATCTTTCTGCATCGAGTTTGCATGTTCTCCCCATGCCTGGCTTCTATTCAGGTACTTCAAATTCAGCTCAAGTACAAACATGGTTGTCTGTAATATGTGGCTTTGTGTTACCCTGTGATGGATTGGCAGACTGGGTAGGGTGTGCCTCGCCTTTTGCGCAGTGACAGCTGGACATAGCCATATTTATGCATTTGTTGTTTGATTGTTTTTGCATATGCCATATATATGCTTTGAAGGAAAAATCTAATCCTAGCATCCTACCAAACTGAATAAATAACTCCTAGTTAGCTTTTGAAAGTGGATTGTGCCAAAGAGGTTTTGGTTTAAAGGTTCCATTCAGAAGCAAAAGGCTCATCACGCTTTAGCAATTCAATTAAAAAAAAAAAAAAGAAAAAAAAATCAAGGGGGCTTTTATTGATATTTCTCTTCACACTTCAGGCACAGCAAATATTATGCCCTGAGTTTGCAATAAGGTTTTCTTTTTTTCTTTTCACTTCTTTATTTATTTTTTGATCTGTGATTAACTACTTTAGTCTGGACCACTTTTAGGTATTTCACAAATCTCCAGCATGTCTCATGGCCAAAATAAACCCCAGCATAAAGGAAATAGCTGTAGAAATGGCTCAAGGAGGACAGTGACAAAGCAATGCGATTATTCTGCTTGTCTCCAATCAAGCGGCACAACTCATTTGCTTGAACTCCGCAAAGACAGGTGCTTTCAATCACTAATTTCCTCAGTGACCACCATCACTTCAAAGGATGGATGACTCGCTTAGTTCTCACCGTGAAGCTCAAACTTTTTTCCACTTGAATAGTACTGCAGCTGTACTGCTTTAAGATGACACATAAAGTTGGCCATTTCTGACATGATGTTTTGACACTGTCAACTTGGAAAATTCTTCCCTGGAAAGCCCAAGGCCATAGCCGCCATTTTAGGGGGCACATGTGACCCTTAACGCTGCTTTGCGATCATTCTAACTGACTCGTTGACAGAGAGGGAGGGGTTGCAAGAGGCCAAGCAGGTCAGGAGTCACTCGAGTCATGTGACGAAACCCCAAGGCGTTGTTGGGAGTGACGGAGAGAGACCAAAATGCAGAGCTGTGGTGTAGCTGCAAGCCTATGGGTGAAAAGGAGGTCAGTGGCCACAGGAAGCGGAGAAAAATTGCCCCAAGCTACTGCCCTTAATGAGAGCACATCCCCTGAGGTGTGTATCCCAGCAGCCTAACTGCCACATGAAAAACTCCAATTTATATAGAGAGCTGCAGGCACGAGGGAACAGCCATTTTCATGGTCCATTCCCTAAGCCAGGAGCCATCTTGTGAGGTAAACAAACCAAAGTGCTGAGATGTTCACCTTGGTATGAAGCCAGAATTGTTTTTTTGTTTTTTTTTCATTGCTACAGAGCTTTATAAACCCCTGTCTTACAATGTATATACTTCAAACAGAGCACTTGTGCCTGTGTCCTCAAAGTATCGTAAACACCTTCAGTAATTCAGAAATGAAACAGTGAAACTCCTATAGAATGAGTGGCAGAGTCAAATGAGGAAAACTTTTAGTAACTTATTAGATTAAGAACATTTGAAATAATCACTGAGAGCTCTGCCTGAGGCTGGAAATCTCATTAACACGATATTTGATTCTTCCTTTCAGTACATTCGTGTAAAATCGCGGCAGTGTTCAATTATCACCCGCACTCTCACCTCCAAGGCTTAGGGTGGCATGAACCCCCCAGAGAAATGTGCAGGGGCAGGGGCGGTGCCACGTGCACATGACTAAACACATGCACACAAATGCACACACAGACTTCCTTTCATTCAGCACCCCCCCCCCTTCTCCCCCAGAGTAACAGGCTCTCTGACCATTTGTTTCTTACAGTCAACAAACAAGACAAGACCTGGAGGGCTGCTATGGCAGCGCAGTCCCATTCTCAAATGAGCCTGAGCACATTTATCCTCTCAGGTCTACACATGCCTAAGAGATCATACCTACAAAAGGGAGCCTGTGAAGTCTTACATACATTTTAAAGAAAATGTCTTTCTGCTGGCTTTCATAAGAGGAAATATGAGCCCCACCTAACTTTCTTTCTTTCATCTGTTTCCAATCTTCCCATTCGCCCTGAGGCAACGTCCTTGAGGCATGAGACTTGGAAGCTTCTGTTTGCTCTGGAACCATTTTACTGTGCCCTCCTCCCTCACAAGAAAAGGCACAGTGCCTGAGGGGAAGAGGTGCAACTTAGCCTACCTGCAGTGCCGCGCCTCCACCCAACAAACCTCTTAATGGAAGTCAGACACCCTTTTCTGAAAGGTTTGTGCTTATATGAGCCTCCAGGAGAATGAATAGACTCAGATTTTAGATTCTAACATTTACTTAATCAAGGATGAGAACGTTATTTTTCAAAACGCAGGACACACAGTGCCTCGCAAAAATGTCCACAGCCCCTGATCTTTCCCGTCTTTTCCTCTGTCATAATGTGTTTGTGAAGGGTTCAAAAGTTTCTTAGAGAACTTTAATGAACCAAGGAGCACAACAGACAGTTTGGGGGTAAAGTTCTGGAGAAGTTTAAAACAGAGTGAGAATTTTACAATTTTTCTTGATTGCTCTGATGCATTTCTCTGACCAGAACTAAACTGACCATAACTGTCGGTTCAATCTCCACAATACCGATTCGTTTGTGTTAATCATAGTAGTTGTTTATTGTTCCTCCCAGCAAATTCCAAATCTTTTAGGACATGAATCAATTGCTTCCATACAGTTCTTTGCTGGTTTATAACGTTATCCTTTGCTTATCTCGTCTCAGTCAAAATGAACTATATTCATGAATACTTCATAGTTATTTCATATAAAGCTAATAGTCTTCACAGATTTTTTAAAATCTGTCAATCTTCATTGACAGATTTAAAAAAAAAATCTGTCAATGAAATTTTATTTCCCTGGTCATATTCTTTACAATTGTACATGGATTTACCCAAAGGTTATTTCATATGTATGTTGTAAATAATTTTTTACTTTGACTTCGTGCAATGCTGTGAACAAATTAGAACCGCAAAAGAGTATATGCTGGAAAAACATGAAACAGACATTTTTGTCAACTTGAAAAAAATGTATCTCACTTACAATAACTGAATATTTCAAATGGCTCTGCTGCTAATAGTATCTTGAGCATGTCCAGGTTATCAGTAGTGTCACAATGTAATGACTTTATTGCACTGGAAAACACAGCAAACTGTCGTAATGAAACACGACAAAGCCATCTTGTTCAGAAACAATGGTGTCAGGACTTTTCATTTTAACAACACCGAAACTTACACTCATCAACATAAATAGCTGCTTTTGAAAAATGAGCTATCCATTTTAAAGAAGTGACATGCTTTTCAGGTTATTAACTAGATTTTGCAGCTTGAACTAGTTGTTTTAAGAAACGCACTAGCTGTTGTGCAAAATGATGTGAGAAACGCACCAATGCAACTGAGAAGAATTATAATACAATACGCTTTATTTTTTAAGACAGAAACACAAGGTTTCATTTTCAAGTCAGATTTTTGAAACAAAGTGGACATTTTAGACAGAGAGCAAGGTTCAAATGTTCACTGAAATTCTGGAATACAGTATTTTAAATGCCAACAGTTAGTGCAGCAATACCTGGAGCCACCACGCACTGCTGGCAAATTAGGCCCAACAGTACCGGTAATTCAGCTGGGCCTAATTTGATTTAACTTATGTTATGATGTGTCTATGATTTACAAAAGAAAATACCTGTACAGGATCTGCCCTGCAAGAACAATTTTCTGTAAACGATTTTGTACTTTAAAATACAAAGATAGATGGACAGAGACAGACAGGCAGACAGACAGAAAGACACACAGACAGACAGACAATATCCTAAAAGTCTGAATAAAGCAGTTGTATAATAAAGACATGAAAGTACAGCTATGTAAATAAATGTGTATCTTTTCTAATGTAGAGAAAATAATATGCAGACATACGAACATAAATACATATGTAAGTATCTTGTCTTAGTTGGAGGCAAAAGAGAAGCCTTTCTTTTTCAGCCCTCCAGCAGCAAACCTGGCATTTCCATTTCCATTTCCTCGTTGCCTACGCAACTGTTGAAACTGCTGTACATGCTCGGCTTCGTTTTTGGTTTCATTTTACTTTGAAACGGATTGACACTTGGCGTGACAGACGACGAGGGAATAAGTTCGGAAAATTGGTTCTTTGAAAACGAGTTTTCATTTGAGCAGAGTGTGATGTTGAGGTGTGAAAGAGCTGCACTGAAGAAAGAGGGCGACAAAAAGGTTTTGGTTTATCAGTGGCAGCATTCCACTTACTGGCTTTTAAACAAAAGCGTAGCCTGTGATGGAAGAAAAAGAGCAAGTAGCTGTGTTATAATCTGCTTTCTTTACTACTTTCTGGTTTGCTGTTTTCAGAACTGGTCAGGACTATCACCAATGGGTTTCAAACCGCTGAACGTGGGTCAACACCAGCTAATAAATGTGTAAATAGCTGGAGGATGGTAAAAAAAAAAAAAAAAAAAAGGTTAGATTAATGTCTTCTGTCAAAGACTTGTCAATAGCCTGCATTTCATGCTTAACAATCCAAACTTTATTTCCCGCCAATGGCCTCATGTCCTACATTTAACATTAATGAAGAGAGTGGCATTAAAAACTATTTTGTAACATGCCAAAAAATACATTTTAATGTTGAGAAGTAGAAAATACATTTTATGTTTTAAAACACTTAGCTAAGTCTTAGCTGAGACGTTTTATTGTCTACAAATTGTCATCTTCACACTGCCTGTCACATTTTAAATTTCCTTTTATATATATATATATATATATATATATATAGTAGTCTAAAATGAACTTACTGCTGATATTTAATATTGCCGTATGAATAAAAAATTGCCATTAAGCGACACCTTGTGTACCTGGAAGAGATGCCAAGGGCTTTGAGAAAACAGCAGTATTTCACAGCCTGGAAATAGGGAAAGGTTTGCTGCCCACACATGAAAGCTCAGCAAGCAAAACGGATACATCTGACTTTCACATAAAACCCAGTGATCTGACACCCTCCAGCAAAGGAGTGGGCTTGTCTGTGCATCTAAAATGTATCTATAGAGCAATCGGTTTTATTTCTCTGATTTATTGCTTTGTTCTGTAAATGGTTACACTCTTTTATGTTGACTTTCTTTCAATTGCTTGTGGCACTATTGTTGCCATACCCTTAACTTGGGTTCAATTAGCACTTTACGCACAGCTAACATCTATTGGTACCCCTGGTAAAGATGCCTTTAAAGCTTTAAAATCAATAAATCTTTTACCTCAGTGGCTGTATCTCACAGTATGAGTTGTGTTTTTTAAGGATTTGAGTACATTTATTCACTTGGGAAAAAAAAATAAAAAATCACATTAAGAAAAAAAAATAACTTGAAGAAAATCACCAGAGCCACACATTTCCTTGTCGCACTCCTTTGGACTTTCGCTATGTGTGTCTTCTTTCATGCTTTTGTTGTGTACTTAAAGCATTTCATGAATTTTATTTTGGACTTGTAGCTAGTTGCAATTTACCCTGTTAACCTCAATTCCTGTTTTATTTTCCAGATCCATCTTCATTTTTCATACATTTTTATTTACTTCTTGCTGTCTTGTAACTCCTGTTTTTGGGTTTCTTTTTCACCACATTGTCTTCAGTCGTATTATTCTTGATTATTGTTTAATTTTCTGCTTTCTAACAATTAGCTTGATTATCTGGGATTGTGGTGTGGGGGCTGTTCTACAGGAGTCTGCAGTCAATTTATTAGTTCTAGTAAAGGGAATTCTTAATGCTGGGTAATACAACACACCTTTTGGGCAACTTCATTCTCCTGACTCTGAAGGAACAGTTTGAAGATGGCCCCTTAAGCTTCAATGTGGCTGTGCAAGAGTTAGATATGTGTGTATTTTTGTAAGATAAAAGTACGTTTTCTGATTATAACTATAGGCAGTCACGTTCTGTGGTTCTAGAGAGAGTTTTGTGGTTACTCATCATAACAAATGGCCAAAAGTAAAAAAAAAAAATAAAAAAAATTAGCAAAAATCCTTCCAGCATCACAACATCCAAAACTTTTTCCGGCAAAATCAAAGGAATTGAAAGTTTTAACAAAGAAAAGATCATAATTTGAATAACAGAGGAAGGCCCGCTAGTTCGATCCTTCCACCACCTGCCATTGTCGTGTCCGTGGGCAAGGCACTTCACCTCTCTTGTCTGCCGGTGGGGGTCAGAGGGCCCCGTGGCATCGAACCCACCTGATCTCATTCAAGATAAGATGTGTTCTCCGATCTGACCTCGAATGAGCCGAAGACAAAGGACGGGAGGAAAGTAAAATGACAATTGCACTTTAACAAAGTCACACTTACACTGTGTTAAATTAATCTGCACTGCAGTTTTAGAATCCAAGGTTAAATTTGATAACATTTGTTTTCATTCATCAACGTTTACAGAAGAAGCATAAGCAAACCCACCTTATAGAACTCTAAATGCGCACTCATCCTTAAACGACGATGCACATTTGGAGATGATTGGAGTAGCATAGGACTCTGGCACAGGCTTTACATTAAGCTTGTTTTAAACCAAACCAAAAAAATGTGCAGAAAAGAATGTTGCAATATTATACGTGTTAATGAACATAAGGTCAGTCAATTCCTTTGTTGGAGTTCATTTAAAACACATAAATACCTTACTATTGAGACTACTGTTGCTACATCTGTCATAACTCTGCTAACAAGATTTGTTCCTACTGTGAAATGACAGAACTTAGAAAGGCATTGATGAAAAAGAATGCGTCTTAAGCCAAAATGAGTAATAATGTGTTCCCGATGGACTGTGAATAAAAATGCCTACATGCAGAATACACATACACACACAGTCAAAGTTTTAGTGCTTAGTTTTGATTCAGCTCTTCATTAGCCACAGGGCCCAACTCCGGTTAGCTCCAGTATTAGGCTCAATTAGAACAAGATCCAATTAGAGGGCTCCTTTCCCCTGGGGCAAGGAGAGGCAGGAAATGGAGACTGAGAAATGTATAAGTCGACAACATGCGGACACAGCCAACATAAACAAACTTACTTTGTTGATCTCTGGTGTTGCTACGCAGAAGTCCTATGGGAGTTAAAGCCCTGCTAGTCTAAGCTATGAGATAAAACAAAATAAAAAAAAAGCCCTGGAGCGAAACATGAACTCTGTGAACACAAGGGCTCCGACACCATGAAGGGAACGTCTGGGCCCAGAAAATGAAAAGCCCACAGGCGTTTTCCATTTACAGCTAAAAATCCTGCACTAGCTTCTAGCCAAGGTTTGTATCAGGCTCTCAAAATGAACACTAACACTATAGGAGGAACAAATGAGTACTTTTTCTATTGTCGCTCTATTAAATCTGCCGGTTAATCGACATATACCTTACTACTGATGGAAATCAATAATCTTGAGTAAGATAAAAGAAGAGAGAGAGAAATAAGGGACAAAAGCAATAACTGGAGAAACAAAGGGAGGAAGGGAAAAAAAAGAGAAGATAAAGATGCAACTTTGTGATTCTCAGCTGACTATTTCTGTCCTCCTATCCGTATGGTTTGTGGTAGTGATGGCGTCAATGTTTAGCAAGCTGTTTGGGCTTGCCCTTGCCTCCGGCTTCTTGTGTCCCTCCCCCGGGCGCCATGTGAGGGAAATGGTGTGTGGTGCGAGGGTAAACCTTGACCTGCCTGTCAGGAGGCTGTGCATGGAATGAAATGAGCACAAACAAAGCAAGGGAGAGGAGAGAGAGAGAGAGGAGGGGTGTCAGACAACAGCGGAGGAGGTATATTGCTTCACTTGCATCACAGCTGCACTCTTTTTAAGCGTGTGCATGTGCGTGTTCGAGATCCGACTCTGTCTCACAGGGCACAAAACCCACATCCATGTCAGGACGCACACATCTTCCTGATTGGGAGCGCTCAGGTGTTGTGGGCGGCATCCTCGCGCACGGCGAAGATGGAATGTGAAATGTTGCATTTGCCTTCATGTTCTGCCAAGTTATGTTTTAGGGGCAGATGGAAATCCCATTATGTCACATGCCTAACTTGGCCCCGCAAACTCTGAAACTCATTTGTGAAATTGGGTTCAGATCTTAATGAGTTGCAAAGTGGTTTTGGTCTTATATGTCTGCGGTGCATATATTTGTAGTGGCACAGAAAGTATAGCTGTGCATCGGCTCTGAACTCACTCAGGTTTGCTGACAGGAAACTTGCAACTTGAAAAACCGAATTAGTGGTGTTTTCCTTTCTGCGTACACTAGGGGTTGCAGTTTGAAAATGTTCTCATATTTTTTTACTCAATATCAATGGCTGTCAAACTTTTTATAATAAGTAGTTTAAAAAAAACAGTGCCACAAGACATTGTGATTTTTTTTTCTGTTTGTTGTTATGTGGAAGAAAATAACAGTTTTAAGAAAGTAAATTCAATCAATAGATATGCATCCCATATTTACTCAGAAGCTGAAATGAACATGTTTCAAGCTGAAGGAATAAACTGATATTCTGATATTCTCAAGAATATAGATAGGTTACATTCATTCATGGTTAGTGAGAAACTGGCTGCGAGTTCACTGACCCATTCAGAGACTCACTCAGACGTAGTTGGGGTGTTTGAGGACCAGGTGGGGGGGCCTGGGGCGCTCATGTTGCCCCACTCAAGTTGCTGTCCTGGGTGGTTGCCCATGTTCTTTTCATAGATATTGTGGTGATTGAGCCAAAAACAGATGTGCTCACTAAAAGTCCACTGTAGCTGGTTTCCAGGCACATGGGCTTTCGTGCCCTTTAGTTTATACAGGAAATTCTTAAAACTTTCTGTACTTCACACCTGTTATTTTAAAAATGATCATTCATCTTGCTAATAATTGTGGCAGAGCACCACTGGTGGCAGCCAGAGTACCACCAGTAGGACTGGTTCTCACAGTCCCAGAACCATGGCTCTAAACTAGTAAGTTGACTTAAATGTGCATCATGTCAGCCTACCTACCTGTAAAAAGCCCAGTGAAATCCATTACATACTTTGAGAACAACTCATGAATGGAATAATTAGCACAGCATGCTTTTCCGCCTGGCTGGAAGTCTCTCTCGATAATGAACAAAGGAAAGGAAATTAGCTTTTGTCTCATAAAGTCACAACTTCAAAGATCCCTGCCATTGCATTAATACAGCTATAGCCTGCAGCAGCGTGAAAGAGAATAAAATAAGCACCCTTACTCAGACCCCATTCTCCATCAAGGTCATTCTCAGGACAAATACCAGGTGTTCGGACCTTATAGACCACACACGCTGCTCTGACTGAATAGGAATAATTAGATATAGAGGAGTTTACCAAGTCTTCTGGTGTGCAACTATTTCAGTATATCATCCTTCTATGCAGCTGATGTACAGTTAATCACACTAGGTCGAGGCTTTGGCCCAGGGCTTTCCCAGCTGTGCCCTCCGCGACCTGTGAAGGCTGTGTTGCCTAAGTGCTTTTCTAGTCAGCTACCCCGAGGAGTGTGAGTGATGCACTGATCTGGTGCTGGGTCATCCGGCTGGACTAGCATTGCTACATTGCAGCACATCAACAACGTTCTCAACAGTCAAGTATCTGCAGAAAACCTGAAATGCTCCATGGAGGTTGGGAAACATTTAAATAGAGAGCTGTGTCAATCGAAATAGAAAATAAAAAATCAACTTTCAATGTGTGCTAGCTGTAACAAAATGACAAAAGCTAATGGAAACAGTACCGATGACCAGGGAAGGGCAAGTGTTGTCCAAGGCGCTCTCGCCTCTCCTATCTCCTCCTTTATCTGCCAGGATCAGTTGTTAGTGCTGGCAGCTTTCCTTTCCTGTCCTCTGGAGAGAGGTGGCTCTCAGCTGGAGAGAGCTGCCAGAGGCTATGCACTGTTTCCATTGTGTGGTGAGACACACAGAGGCATTGAGATACTCAGTGCAGGTGTGGAAAGAAGGTAAGGCAGGGAACACACCTTAGGGGGTGGATTTTTTTTTTTTTTTTTTCCAGGGAAAAACTTGTTTTTGAGGGACCGTTTTAGTGCTGACACATTTGTTGTTGGGAGGACTTATTTACTTGAGGTACGCTGTACCGGAGGGTACGAAAAGGCACTCAGGTGGAATGGCTTCTCTGTTATTTGTTACAGATGCAGGCTGCCAGAATTAACAGAAGTTTCACTGTTGATTCATTATAAGACCACAAGACTAATAATATTTAATAAGGCACTAACAAATAATAAACCGTTTAGGCACTGCCAAACTTTTGAACTACAGCATAAGTTTGGCCACATTGTATTAAGTAGCCACGTTTTAAGTAAAGATCAGCTGGTTAAGGAATAATCAGAAACAAAATAGAAAATGTTCATCTCCTATTAAGTGAGTCTGATCATTTCTGATTTAATTTACTAAACCAGAAGTTAAAAAATTTATATTTTCTTTCCAAGGTTTTAGAAATTAAAATAAAAGAGCAGACACTGCAATGCCCCATGTTAATGAAGAGATTGCTCGGCACAACCTATAAATTAAAAATAGATTAAATCGATTAGTGTTATGACAATTTACATCAAAAAAGGCAGTAAACATGACGTACTTGAACTGCTTTGGTATTCTTGAACATCTATAATACAACTTCTGTTGCTGCCGTTTGTTTAATGGATTCTTTAGCTTTGATAGCAGTCTTACTACAGAGACTGTATGTTTAGCTGCGCCTCTTTTTATGATGGAGTCGTCAACTTTATGTATTATCTTTGAGTTGTTTTATTTTTGTGTTTGATTACCAATTAAAATGACCTATGTCTCATTTCTGGAGGGAGCCACAAACCAAAGGTAATGGCTTCTAGTGCCATTAAGTCTATGTACTTGGAAGTAGTACACAGACTTAATGGCTTGTGGAAGCACCACTGATACAAAGTCGAGGTTTAAGCTAGCGTCCTACCATTTTGTTTTTCATGAAGTAATCAACTGGATTTGATTGCATTGTAAAAAAAAAAATAAAAAAATAAATAAAAGAAAGAAAGGAAATGGACTGTGAATGACCTAATCAGAATCTGGCAACGTGATTGCACCACATTAGAATACATTAAATGTTAAATAAATTTGGACTAATTTGGATTATTTATCATCAGTTTGTGAGTTTGACTTGTCTTTTAAAGGGTCTTGAGACTACATTTGATCTAAACAAACTTGAAATTACAGATACTTTCACAGTTCACTTTCAAGAAAACTAACTTCATAAAAGCACTATCATTTGTGATGCTGTTTGTCATAAATAGGAGCAAAACCACAGGTTTCCAAATTGTGACCCGGTGGCCATTTGCAGCACTTGGAATGAATTTGTGGAGCCCTCAACCAGAAAAGAATAATGAGATGAATCCTATTTGCCACTAAGGGAGTTGATGCAGATACACATAAAAAAATAAATAAATGTTAGGGTGCAAGTTTGCAGGCTTTTCAAAAAGGATATAGAAAAATTAAAGACATTCTTGAAATAGGAAATGTATTTGTAATTTATCTGCTTTTTTTGGCTTTCATTTAAATATGGCAATAAGCCTATGAAACTAAAGTATATTTCATCTGCTGGAAAAGAGCTGCTTGGAATCACAAAGCCAAATTACTTATTGAATAGTTCTTTGTTCAGTTATAACAGTTTTATTTGTAATCTTGTATTATCTGTACATGAATCTGAACTCATAAATAAATGGTTAATTGCCATTCTCAACAAACAATCATAGCATGTTTACTTCTCAAACTATTCAGTGTGTCTAGTGGTTTGGGAGAGCAGTCGTGTGTGCTATGATGAGACATTAAGCTAGTTCCTGTACGAGGTCGTATTTCTTGATACGCTCACAGGGTGATTCCTCACATAAACACAGGACACAACCCAAAGCCGATAACCTCCTCTCACACTGGGAGGTTTTATGTGAAAGTGTGCCTTTTGCTAACTGTTAGTTTAAAAACTGACAGGCTACAAGACTCCCTTTGACAGGGTCTATTCATCTCTAGGTGTCAGCTGGAGAGAGGAGAAGGGGAACGAGGGAGGGATTAAAGAAACAGGGCGGAGAGAGGAGGTGTGTGAAGCGAGATGGAAGACCAACAGAGAATAAATGGGAGACTGGTGTGCGTTAACAGTAGGTGAGGTTTACCTTTAGCTTTGAATCATTTCTCTGATCACCCCTGTAGCAAAATTGACGAAAATTCATGTAGCGAGTGCTGATGTTTTCATCACTTTGGTTTTAATTATATGTCTCGCTCAGCATAGTCTTCCTTCTACCCGGCTAATTTAGATTGAGATCCTTCCAGGCTTTCCCCTATCTTTCATTTCCCTCCCCTCCTTCTCTCCTCTCTGCATCACATCAGCCTCTTTGTAGAAAAAAAAAAAGAGGAAGGAGGAAAAAAAAAAAACCTTCATGTCTGTGACTTTCTTGCCCTCCAGCGTATGAAGCCCTCTTTTATTTTGATCATCGCAGCACAATGGATTCATGCCATTCTGGCAACTTTATTCAGTATCAGCCCAAATTTACATACTGCTTAACAAGTTTGTGCATGACTGTTGATGCCTCTGATCAAAGTGCTTTTGGAAATCTTTCTCATCTGATATTTCTCTCCCCCCCCCCTCTCACCCCCCCTTACCGTCCTTCATTTCGAATGCATGCTGCAGACAGGCATCTTTAACTCAGGGGCAAAGAAAGGTAACCTTACTGCTGCACAAGCCCAAATGTCATCCAACAAGAAGGGCTCATGTCCCGGGGATAAGGATAATGTAATCTAAGCAGTATACAGTGTATGAATGTGTGTCTTTGAGTCTGTGTGTCTCTGCACTCGCCTCAGTGTTTGTTGCAGGCTTGGGTTTGGGGGCGTAGAGAGACAGGGGATGACAAAAGTCAAAGCAGTCATGTGTCATTTTCGGTGCTGAAGGGCTGGGACCTGCCTGCGGGGCTGTCCTCTCTGTCAGACGCACTCAGATATCTGTGCTGTCTCTTTCTTTTGCTCTCTCCATCCTTCTCTCTGTCTTTATCTGATGCACGCCTATATACGCAGCTGTACGTCTGTGCCCTAATGTGCAGCTTAATGTTTCAGGAGCAATAAAAGCTGAGATGAAGCTCCGTTTTACAATAATATCTCAGAAAACAGCAGATGTTCAACCATAAAAACTCACTTTCCACATGCAAAATGAAATGATTGTTAAAGTTTTTTTTTTTTCTATTTAGAAAAGGGGCGATGTGATTTGTTCAGTAATCCAAAGTGTAAAAATCCAGCATTAAATCAAGTTATAAAAGGGCCACACTTCAAACCAATGGTTCATGAAATTTCCATAAGTATAGCAAATGGGAAATCACATGAAAAAGGCATCCGGTTTACTATGGATACTTGCGTACATACATGGCCACCAGAGTAAATAGCAGTGCTGCACACATTAAATAACCAAAAGAGAAAAATGGATACAAAAAAACAATGAAAAGAGGGTGTGGGTGGAAAGAGTGGAATCGTGGGAATGCAAGATTGCACCTCCCTCAGGCATTCAAATTATCCTATGGGCCGATGGTTCCTCCTTATGCGTCGGCTGACATTTTCCTGTAACCCCATCCCGAGTAATGCTATGTGATGTGTGTGACTGGCTTCTGCCACGGCCCTGAGAGGCCACAAACCCCTGGGGCCATTTGCTCATAGCCTGCAGCACCCTGAGAATTGTTTATTTTATCTCTGTCTATCCCCCCACTTTTTTTTTCCTTCTCTTTTGCCTCTCCGTCTCATTTAGTCGTCTCTCCTGTTCTCCCTGTCTAGGCCAGTGGTGTCTACTTTCAATTAGAGGAGGATGCACTCTGAGTATTCTTCTGGGAGACAAAACCCACTGACAGGTGACTCTTAAGGGGTAACTCTAAACCAAGCCTTCAGTCTCTTCATGCAAACTGTTAATATTCCGCCACCTTTCAGGGGACACGAAGGTAATGACAACAGAAGATGCTGCCGGTGTCTGTTACTCAGCTGTATATGTTTCTCAGTGAGATAAGACTGGAGGCAGAGTTCAAGAGGAAAACAGTAGAAAATCAATGTGTGCTGCAAAACTGTGAGCTAGGGGAAGAAAAAGGGAGATTTAAGGACATAGAAGATAAGATGTGTGATACGAGATAATAGACCGATATTCAAACTATACCCCTGGAGCTAGAAGTTAAAAGAGAACATTAAAAGAAAACATATTTGGATCACTTATAGATGTGTAAAGCCCGCATGAGCCAATATGTGCAAACTTTGCTTCATATTGATGCAAAGCCTGCCACCCCAAGGGCATGAGAGGAGGCAGCCCAATTTGCTATACACAAATATAGTGTATGTGTGTAACTGTCGACATGTGACGCGCAGAAAAGGGACAGTGTTGAGAGCGTAGCCTTTTATGACCCAACACACTCTGACAGCTCGGCCATGGCTCGAGGACACGAGCAATGTTGCTTTTTCATCTGACAATTTTGAGCAAAACAACTCCCACTCCATAGATTCAATTGTTTCGGACTGCCAGTGTGGCTGTGAGCTGAGGAACAGAGACAAAAACATGTCAGCGGCCAGTGGATTCTGCTCGCTGTTAGCTACAGGAGTCACACTGTCAATCTGCAGGACGGGAAGTGAGAGAAAATGTAAGCGATACGATAGTAGCTGCTTTTATGCAACACTGCCCTCTCCTGGTCCAAGAAGCGAGGAGCAGAAGAGGCAAATCCTGAAGCTTCCGGAAATAAAAATCTGTTTGAATCGAGGGAGCGAGAGGCGGGTTGCCTCGCAAAAAACGTTTTTGTTACTTGGAGATTTGTCATGTCACAGTCAACCTAAAGATTATTTTGTTCGAAGTTTTCTGTGATAGACTAGCATATTAATTCATAATTGTTAAATTAAATGAAAACGATACACGGTGTTTAAAAATAAAAATCTCAAAATCGTGCCATGCGTTTCTACTCAAATAAATTGAAGAGAAACTAGATATCTCCAGAGGTCTCTTTAATAGTAGGTAGATTCTATCTAATTTGATCTCGCTATAAATACTTCTGAGGATTGTTAGAAATCATTAGTGAACAAATCGCATATGAAGACTAAGGAACACAACACACAGTTCAGAAATATATTTGTGAAGTTTAAGGCAGAGTTAAGTTATTTGACAATATCCCAACTTTTTATATCTCACATACTGTTTTCAAACTATCGTGTAAAAATATATACATGTACAGCTCTGGAATAAAAATTGAGACCACTGCACAAAACCTCATGGCTATTCCACCAAATATTGATTTCTGAACTCTTTCTGAGTGAAAGCATTGGTATTGTTGTTTGAACTTGTTTTCTTTGCATTATTTGAGATCTGAAACCACAAGGGTTAGGGTTTTTTTTGTTATTTTGACCATTTCTGATTTTCTGCAAATAAATACTAAATTTTTGCTTGGAATTTCAGCGACATATTGCCAGTAGTTGATAGAATAAAAAAAAAAAAACAATGTTCATTTTACTCAAACACATACCTATAAAAAGTAAAATCAGAGAAAC
Source organism: Poecilia formosa (assembly GCF_000485575.1). NCBI lineage: Eukaryota > Metazoa > Chordata > Actinopteri > Cyprinodontiformes > Poeciliidae > Poecilia > Poecilia formosa. The sequence goes on from NW_006800043.1 coordinate 745,502, forward strand.
TGGTCATTTTAAGTGGTCTCTTAATTTTTTTCCAGACCTATATGTTTTTCTTTTTTTAACTGCAAACCTACCAAGAAATGGAAATAACACCAAAACCATTAGTGCAAGAAAAGCAATAGTAAGAGATGCAGCCAAAACATCCATGGCAACTTTGGAGGAGCTGCATTGATACACAGCTCACCTGGGAAAAACAGTTGCTAGGACAACAATTTGCTGTGCACACCACAAATATGGGCTTCATGCAAGAGTGGCAAGAAAAATCCCATTCACAGTCAGCCCGATATCATGCTGAGGACACAGCGAATGTATGGAAGAAGGCATTTTCGTGCTGTACTATCAGACTGGGTGGTGGTCCGCCTTCCAATAGGTCAATGACCTTAAACTTACATGTCATTGAGTCAAAGTCCTGGTCATTATCCAATTGAAAATCTGTGGCAAGAGTTTAAAATATATTTTCATAAATGCAATAACTTGACTGAGCTTAAGAGGCTGCACAGAAGAATGGGCAAATATTTCAGTTTTATATGTGTTGGAGACATATCCTAAAAATTTACAGTAGAATCGTTGCAGCAAAAGACAATTCTACAAAGCATTGACCTGAGGACCAAATACAAATCCACACCACAGTTTATATTTATTTTCTATCTGAAATCATTTGTTGCATAAAATCCAAATAAAATCTAGACATTTTCCAGCATTTCCCCTTTTTTTGCATACGACTGGCCAACACGATACGTGTACGTGTGCAGAAATAGTGCACCGTCGACGGCTTGCAGGACTGCGTAGTCTTGCTAGGAGAGTGCATGTCCTCAGGCCTGGTTCCTCTCTCAATGACCTCTGGTGAAGCCATTATTTTCTGCATTAATGATGAGCAGCAGCCAGCGATGAGAGAGATGGACTTTGTCCTGAGGCACAGCAGCACTGATTGCAGGCAACAACAATGCCAGGGAAAAAAAAAAGGAAAGAAATAAAAAGAAAACTCTTTTCCATAAGCAGTTCAAAGGACAAAATCTTAGCAGTAGCGAGAATAAGCTGCCCCTGGTTTATTGAAAGCACGGATCAGATGATTTCTGTAGCTAGAGGATTACCCAGGATAAAGCTAATCCCATGTTACCTACAGCCTTCTTGGTCATCCATTCATTCCCTTCAAACTAGTGGTGGAGCATTAAAACTAAATCTCAACTAAATATTGATAGACAATTAGTGTGAGTGTGCATGTCACAAATTAGCACAAAACTAATTGTCCCAGGAGTTGATGATAGCAAGGTTAGGAACAGATCAGAAGCCAAACTGATCCATATAATTAGCCCAAAATCAAACCCCCGACAACAACTCCCAAACAAAACAAGTGCAGACGTAGTTAAGGCAGCCACTCAGGAAATCTTGGCTTGGGGAAGATGACTCTAAATGAAGGACTATAGCATTCACCATTATGTCTTTGGTAGGAGTCAGAGGGAACCCCCGGGGCTCTTCAGCACAGCACGGCACAACTTTTCAAAGGGCTCCAGATTAAAGTCACTGAAAGTTCCCACTGGGGTCTGAGGCCAGGATCCCATTAAGCAGCCCAACCACACCGCCGGCCATAATTGTGTCGTTGAGAATTCAGAGCAGTGGTTGCTTGATAAGCGAATTTAGGGTGAAATAAAAAAAAAGGCAGGAGGCTTAAAAAAAGAAGAAAAAAAAAGGGGGGGGGGAGTAGAGGAGGACCATTATACCCTTCATTCGCTCAACCCTAATTTGTTTTAAACGACTGAGGGAAAGGTGAGCTCTTTATGAAGCAATCAAGCCCACACTATTTTCAGCTGTGTGACAGAATGCTGATAGGTGGAAAATACTTTATCACAACATACTGCTGTTAGGTGTTAGCACTACTCGCCTTGCAGTAGAGAATTCAATATAATGGGTGAGGATATTCTCTTTAAGTTTTCTTTTAAATAATCATAATGTTACTCAGAGTTACACACCAACACAAGTCATTTAGTCAGTAAATAAAAGCACTTAACTTTGAAAGACAAAAAAAAAATCCACTTTTATTTATTATTTGGTTTCATTGTGGTTTTCAACATCATATAGAATGTATTCAATTCTCCAAAGCCTGGCAAAATATCTAAATTCAAACTTGAGAAAAGAACATCTAACATACGCAGTAGCAGTTGGCTGTGGACAAACAGAGTTTGCATTAATGGTTGCATCCGAACTTTGTCATCTTAATAGGAACCGGTTCTCTTTACATCTGGTGCATCACCCAAAAATGTTTGAAAAGGTTTAAGCAGTATCTGTAGCTCTCAAGTTAAGATTCAGCTCAGCAAACAAATGAAACAAATGAGTACATTCTTTGAAACTAATGTATGGAACCCAAAGATATTATTGTAATCCAAGTGCAATAAACCAAAGATTATGTCAAAAGTTTTAAGTGGATTTTTTCTGCTTTTTCTTCTCTGCCTCCTCTTCTTTTTCCTTCTCTATTTCGGCCACCAGGGTCTCAATTTCCTTGGATTCCAAAATCTATAAACACAGAAATCAGATCATGCAAAAGCTAAAATAATAATATGCAACATATTATCCAGATTAGGTTAACGGCGTACCTTGAGTGGCTGATTTCGTCTAATAACAGCAAGTTCAATATTCTTTCCTCCTGACTGGACAACCTGTGATCAATTAGGGGATAATAAGAGGAGAATTTCCACTTAAGATGGATATCACTTGGTAAAACTGTTAAAAAAAATACCTTTACTATCTGAACAGCTAGTTTTTAGATCAGGTCAGAACTGTTTTCAGTTGCAAGTATATTTCTGTAAATCCTAAAATTCTACAGTCAACTTCATTGCAGCAAGTACTTTTTCTAACTGTTTTAACATGTAGGACTTATGAGAACAGAACATTTACTGAGTTGTGCTAACAATTTAAAATTACACTTCAGGTACATGTTTCACTTGAACATTTTTGTCGTGGAAACGCTCAGTGCAGAAATTAAATGATGAGAGAGCAACTTTAGTAAAACAAGCTGATGCAAAGGTTTAAATATGACCTTACCTCAAGCAAGGCTTTGATAGCCAACTTGATGGCCTCATTGTCCCCAGCGATGGCTTCATCTGTGTAATTCTTCTCCAAAAACTCCCTCACTGTTTTCGCGCTGCGGCCGATGGCATTTGCCTGAATATTTTTTTCACAAAGTTGTACAGCAAAATCAACGGGAATTGTTTTCAGACCAGCACTTTCTTTGTCAAGCAAGCAAAAAGAACAGTGTGATGAAAATAAAGAAATATATATATAAAAAAAACAAAAAAACACTGACCTTCCAAGCATGGTAGGTCCCCGATGGGTCTGTCTGATACAGCCTCGGGGTTCCATCGTAGTCAAAGCCAACAATTAATGCAGAGATTCCAAACGGCCTGCGTCCGTTGCTTTGAGTATAACGCTATTAAGGAAATGAGAGAATACTCACAATAACTAAGTCGTTGTCATTTGTCATTGTTACTTTGTTACTTTCCAAAATCTGTAAATTACCTGTTTCAGAGTAGCGATGTATCTTGTGATATACTCCACTGTGACAGGATCCTCAACTGTTAGCCTGTGACTCTGGCATTCAACCCGAGCTCTGTTTATCACAATACGGGCATCTGCTGTCAGACCTTAAAAACAAAGCAAGAAATTAAACCACTGAAGCAAGGAGACGGTGAAAGAAATTATAAGGAACATCTGTATATTGCCCTAATTTTAATCCAATTATCTGTTTATCATGCCAAGCATCCATTATCTATGTCAGAAAGGAAAAATAAAAACCGATTTCTGAGTTACCCGCAAACGCCATGCAGACATGTTCATCCAGTGCACAGATCTTGCGGACGGTTCTTTCTTCCTGCAACTTTGCAACGGATTTCTTCTCCACGCCAAGAACGACAATATCTTTACCTCTGATTCCAACCTGAGGACAAGAAACAGCATATGATTATTACTAAATGTTTTAGAAACAGCACATATTTTATATTTAGGGGTTCACATGTGACACACTTACTGATGCAGAGTAAATCCACAACACATGTATTCAACCAACTTTAAAAGATTAAGGATGTGTTTCAGTAAGGAAGTCCCAACAAAATTTGAATATAATTAATGACCTATAAAAACAGCCAAATTAAAACAGATAGTGCAGAGAGCTTTTTGCATAGAAAAAATTACTTTGTTTCTTATTTTAAAAATAATAAATATAAAATCAGGAGGAGCATGGCACAATGAAAGAACACTAGGCAACTTTTGGTCAGAGTGACTACATTTTCTGAAGCAGTAAACGTCTTACATTGTTTCATCAGCTGTAATCATTTTCAGGTCTATAATTACAGCTACTCAGTTTGCTTAGTGTAAATTAAAAAAAAACTAATAAGTGGACACTGCTTGTTTTTACACATTCATAGAGTCTTTAAATCATACTTATGAGAAGGATTTTACAGAAGAACAAAGACTTAATGTGACTTATTTACAATCATCTTAAACCTCATCTCCGAATTATTTTGTTGCATCACTTTGTCCAAATTTTGACTAATAGCAAGAACTTGTTGATCAACATTTAGATTTTTATACCAAAAAGAATAAAAATCATTTTAGAATAAAGGACTTATACCAACTTCTTTATGCCAAAAATGATTTGGTATAAATTCCTGTTCCTGCATAGAGTGATTATTTGTAGCAATTAGAAGATATACCTACTCTGAAAAACATTTCTCAATACTATCTTACTACAAGTAAAAACAAAGGTGACCATTATTTGGCTTAATTTTAATTATTTTATAATCATCCTTTCTCTCCGTGTCTCATTATTTAAAATCGCATCAAAATCGAAAGTACTGTGAGAGTGACACAGCGACAAAATGCTAACAGTGGTGATTTTCAACTCCACGAGTATCGTCTCCAATGTATTACCAGTGCGATTAAAATAACTCCTGTTCAACAACAACATTTAGCCACGATAAAATTCAAAATGTAACAGACAATGTTATCAAATTACATTACTGAGCAAGTAATAAGTGATTGCTAGCAGCTAGTTTGTTGGCTAATAGAGGCTGACCACGTTAGCTTTAGCATCGATTCAATTTAAAACACTTACTGCGGTGGAACCTTTCTTCACAGCTTCTTGTGCATACTCTACTTGAAAGAGATGACCGTCGGGGGAAAAGACAGTAATTGCTCTGTCATATCTTGCCGCCATCGCACTGCAAGACAAGCTGGAAGAGACGAAAAGGAGAAAAGCTCAATCTAATGATTCAGCTAGTTAGCAACGAGCGGCTCAATTTGAGAAAGGAAACTGCGCATGCGCGATACCTATGAACTGCGGATGATAAAAATGGCAAAGGCCGCGTGTGTCAATTGTACGTCAGTTACGGCGCCATTTTATAAGTGGCATCTTTTAGCTAAACGTATAAAAAACATATATATTATCCAAGTTTAGATCAAACTGTCGGTCTAACGCTCGAGCATTTCATATAGTTTTTTTATTGCAACTAAATACGTGTCTACATTTCTTTATGTTGTTTTACATCTGGCATGTAGCAAGTAAACACGAGACTGTCAACAGTTAGTAATTCATTATTAACATATAAGCGACTTAATATATTTTTTCGAAGAAACTGCATACGTGTATTTTGAGCATACTGTGTTTCGCAGTGGTTTTTCATGTAATAACTGTTCATTGTGTCTCAAAAATCACCATCGAATGCAACTACGTGTTTCTGACTCTTTTAATGTCTTGCATGTAAACTTTATTTATTTATTTTTTTAATTCCCTCCAATTAAAACAACTTCACCAAAGTTGAATTGCTTTACAAGGCGAACTTGCCACCCACAACATGACGGACACAGCAGCCTCGTTTCCAGGGGCCAACATGTCTATAGGGCCAACAACGCCCCTGCTTACGGATTCTCAACAAATTAGAATCACTCACAAACTACGCTTAGAAAAGCTACAGTCACACATAATTACAGTTCTATTTCTTACCAGTTATATTAGTACATCGCATAACGACTACACGGTATGTCCGTGTGTGTGATGTGAAAAAGAACATTATTTCTTTG
>NW_006800043.1:751639-801639 GCF_000485575.1 Poecilia formosa
TTATTATTATTATTACTTAAATTAAAGTTTGACAGTTTCCCCGTTTTGTGTTTTTCTACTCTTTTGTAGACTGTTCCACTAAACGTTGGAGGGGGGGTTTAATTAGATAAAGTCAAAAACGATATATTCGCAAAGAAAACCAAGTATTTAATATCTAACAATTTATCTACTGTAAATGTGATTTTCTAGTTACAACACAGTGGAAATAAAGGTTGACACAAAGAAGTGTGTTTGAATTTCCCGTCACCCCCCAAAACGGACCGCTGCATTACGAAATTGCACCGTATTGAGCGCTGTGGGATCAGAGTTTTACCGATTTGTCCTGTGTTAGCCACTTGGGGACTTTTTATGCTGTAGCTCGCTTTTATTCGTAATTTTTATCACCATGTCGGTGGCTTTTGCACCTCACAGACAGCGAAAGGGTGATATAACACCCGCTGGAATACAAAAGGTAATTCATCAGTTTCTTTTTTTTTCCCGCGGATCATTATGGAGGCTACGGTTTGAGACGCTGCTGCTAGCTGTTGAGATTGTCTGTGTAGCAGTGCCCATCTAAGTCCAACTGTGGGCAGATCGGTAACACTGTTACACGATCAAAGCGCGGTGAATACGAAACTCCCTAGAAGCAGGATGCCGTGTGTACACAGGGAAACCAAAGTGAACTTGTCATGCTAGTGGAAAATTGTTCGTTAGATGAATGAAGGCCTTTGGTTTTGTTAGCAATGCACAGCTAGCATGCAAGACACGTCTTTGTTAGCGTGAAACGCACGCTTACATTTCACAAAAAAACCTCATCTCTTTGTCTTCAACTACAACAGAATAAACACCAGAAAGCACAACTCGAACGGGACTGATTATATAGTCTTATTTCGTTTTTTCTTAAAATGAGAAGTAACATAGAAGTTACATTATGCGCATTTTACTTTTCCAGTTACTTGATGAAAACAACCAGCTGATCCAGTGTATAATGGACTTCCAGAGTAAAGGCAAAACAGCCGAATGTTCTCAGTAAGTTTCCCAAGTTTAGTTTCTTCTGTACAGTTCATTTAATTAAATGTGGAGCATTAATTAATCTCAATCTACCAGCTATCAACAGATGCTGCACAGAAATTTAGTGTATCTGGCTACGATAGCAGACTCCAATCAAAACGTACAGTCTCTCCTCCCTGCTGTGAGTATTGGTCTGGGATAATTAACTTATGTTTTGTATAACTATGGCTTCCATGTTAATGTTGCTATATTGAGTCAGTGTCTCACTGTTGAGGTCCTCTACCAGTTATAGACAATTCGAGTAATTTGAATAACATTTTTAAATGTGTTTATTTCTATTTTGTTTTTAAATTAAAATTAAGTATTCATTCATTCTTTTATTTTTTTTTAGCTGCTGCAGTTTTCTAAAATTCCAGGTTTTAACCAATACACTGTGATGTTTTTATAAGGTTATGAGGAAAAAAAATGTTTAAATTAATTCTGATTTTAGCAAATTACTAAAAAGAGTGTTTTTTATGTGCTGTCTCCTTTTTTCTCTGAATTATATGATCTGTATTCATTGTATATATTTTTATAGTACAAGCTTGTTCATTTAAATCTATCTCTGTCACTAATCAAGTATGATTGAAAACAGTCTAATGCTTCCCTATAGAAGAGATAGACTGTTTTCAATCATACTTGATTAGTGAGAACATTTTAGATTTTTTATTTATTTTTTTTACTAGATTTTCTTTCCTGCAGACAGAGATGTCATTATTTTTTCAGACAACTGATGCGTGTGTTTGTGGTATTCACCTACAGCCACCCACTCAAAACATGCCCATGGGGCCTGGTGGCATGAACCAGAGCGGACCCTCTCCCCAGCCCCCTCACGGTCACAACATGCCCTCTGAGGGGATGGTGAGCGGTGGCCCTCCAGCTCCCCATATGCAGAACCAGATGAATGGACAGATGCCTGGTAAGTCCCCTGTCTCGGCAGCCCCTATTTCTTGTCTTTCTTTCTTTCTTTTTTTTTTGTTCCTCCTTCCACAGTTTCTGTCTCACCCTGAGTTGCCTGGCAACACCACAGCACTATGAGGGAGGTCGTTTGGCTGAAGGATGATGTCACCCATTCGTGCTGTGGTGGGGATCTATGATGTGATCTCTATTTCTGATTCTTTTATTTTTTATTGAAACACAACACTTTGTTGACATGTTGCTTCTGACCCTGTCGCGTGGAGGTAAGTCACTTTTGACAAACCAACACCCATGGAGTAATCGGAAAGAAGTGCGTTATCGCTATAGCAGCAATCACATTTACTCCCATGTAGTTTGGTGTCTTTTTTTTTCCTAATGACTTATGAGAGAAAACCTAAATTGTGATTTGTGAAAGTGTTATCTGTAGATGCTTTTAGAAGACGTTGGTCTACAGTATCTCAAAAAAGCAGTTGGGAAAATAAAATGTTTGCCAATTTAATCACGACCCCTTGTCTTTACATCTGCCTAAATTCTTTTTTTAGAACCTCAATATGTAAAGTAATTTTAGTCTGATGGGACACCAAAACCAAGCACAAGCTTGGCTATCTTTTTTTTTTTTTTTTTTTTTTTTTTAAGCTTTAAGTGTAACTTCAGGATACACTCCTCTTTGCATTAGAACACCAGAAATACAGAGGTTGATATGCAATAATTTAACTAAACTTCAATAATAAATGACAACTTAACTTATTCTACATTTTAAATGAAGAAACAAATTGTATTATCCATTGCACGAAAAGATGAAAAGGCTGGTGTTAAATACCATGTTAGAGTATATCAAGTTACTGTGATTTATTTATTTATTTTTTAATTTTTAATGTTTTGCTCTGTTCTGTTTTCTAGGGCCTAATCATATGCCCATGCAAGGTCCTGGTCCGGGTCCCAACCAGCCTCCAAACATGCCCAGCGGCTCCATGAACATGCCCCCCAGCAGCCATGGCTCTATGGGGGTTTACAATCACGCGGTGCCCTCTTCGCAGGGCATGCCGGCTCAGAGCCAGATGAACATGACCCAGGGTCAGCCTATGGGAAGCTACGGGCCTCGACCAAACATGAACATGCAACCCAGTCAAGGTGAACGGATGCATTCGCAAGTTTCCCTTTTTGGCCGCGTTGATTTGAAACTGTTCATCACTTTCAATGGCGTTTGCTGTAAGACACACACAGCGCCGTGCAAAAGTATTCACACCTCTTGAACTTTTTCACATCTTATCATGTTGGAGCTCAATGTGTTTTGAGTATCATGTTGTGGCTTTGGATTATTCATCAGGCACGTAGACATTTTTTCACTTATCGGGAAGAAATATGAGAAGTACTTGTTTGAGGTCGGAGAAGATGAGGCAAAGTTTCACAGTCCAGCATGGCAGTAACTTTTAACTCTGTCAGATCTACAATGGGGTTGTTAAAATGAAAGCATTTTCCAGTATAATTTGCAATTGAGCATTCAGATCTAAGTTAAGTTGAACATTTTTGGGCAAGACTTTAAAGTTGATGTTCACAGATGCTCCCCACCATATCTACTTGAGCTTGACCTATTTTGCAAAGAACATAACGTTTTTACTGTCCTCGACTTGCAGCTGTAATTACCCCAAAAGGCGATTCTACCAAGTACTCACCCAGAGTGGATATAGAACATCTGAAATCACACATTTCAGATGTTTTATTGATAAAAGATGTGGAAACCATGTACTACACTCGCAATTCACCATCGTACACCACTGTGTTCTGTCAGATGTGACAAAATGTGAAAGTTGAAGAGGAACAAAGCAGTTTATTCAATGCTGCTTTTGCTTTATGCATTGCCTGTGTACTGCAGGTCCCATGATGCATCAGCAGCCTCCAACGCAGCAGTACAACATGCCTCCTGGTGGTAGTGGACAACACTACCAAGGGCAACAGACTCCAATGGGCATGATGGGCCAGGTCAATCAAGGGAACCATGTCATGGGACAGAGGCCGATGCCACCCTACAGACCCCCGCAGCAAGGTATTCCTCTCAGTCTCTCTTAGGTGTGCCAGTCGTGAGCGTTGGTCTTTCCTCTTTATAACCCCTTCCTTCTGTATTTCCTGCTCCTGTTTCACTTAGCTTCTTCTGCTCCGTCCACTGTAGTTCAGATATCTTGATGAGAAATTGGGTGTAACTTGAAAGTTTTCAGCCTTGAACAAAGCAAAGAAGCAGCCAACAAAGAGCTCCCCAGCGAGAATAAGCCGCAAAAGAACCCGTCCTCTTTAACCTTGCCCCCTTACACAAGGCATTCAACAACACCTTGAATCTACCTGTGTATATGTTGTATGTAGGACCCCCCCAGCAGTACCCAGGGCAGGAAGACTACTATGGGGACCAGTACAGTCACGCAGGACAGGGAGCCTCAGAAGGTAGGAGAACCCTCCAGTCACTTGGAGAAGATGTTCACTGAATTGACACAGACCAAGAAATTGTAATGAAGCTGAAATTTACGGTTTCTTCCTCATTACCCGGGAGAATGCCCGTTTTGAATACGGTGCTCTAAATCTGAAATCATAAAACATCAACAATGTTTTAGAGGTTCACGCTATTTGGAGAAGGTGCTGCGTTTCGTCAGCAAGTTAGGATCTATGCAGAAAATGTATAAAATGCTCACTTTTTGCCTTTAATTACATGGCATCGTACCACATGACGCTATGGACAGTTTGTTTCTAGTAATGTTCACCAAACAAATTCTTAATAACCAGGGACATGCAGAAGAGCACCACAAGTGGCGTACAAACCGCGAGCCATTGTTGAGTAGTATTGAAACAGTTGGTGCTCTCCAGCTTGTTGGGTGAAGGATTGCTATTGATGCACTAGCAGCCATGCTAGAAAATAAGAAATATAAACCTCTTTCTCTTTGTCCTGTTAACATTTACTGTTGTTTTCCTCCTCTACTCACCAACCCCTTTCATTTAACCCTATATAAACACGTTTCACTCTCTAAAGTAGTCATGTGAAGAACTAAAAACGTGGCTTCCTAAATTCCACTCTTCAACATCTGACCTCACTATGCCATGCTGAGATTCTCTGACCTCTAAATAATTAAAATCAGAGTAGATATTTATTCCTTAATGTCACTTAGTATTACTTATTCTGTTGTCAAATCACAAAATAAAGAGTTTTTTTTTTAAATTATTATTATTACTTTTAATTAGTTACTCTTACAAAAATCAAGAAGTTTACACATATTTACTTAGTGGTTGGTAGAATTGACTTTAATGCATCGAATATTTTGGGCCTTCCTCAAAAAACCTCTCACAATAGCTTCCTGGAATTTAGGCCTACTCCTCCTGACAGATCTATGGGAACTGAGTCAGGATTTGGAAGCCACCTTCAGTTGTGGTGATGACCTGAGGCTTGCAAAGCTGCAAATGTTTTCTTCCAAATGTAACAGTGGTCATTATGGCCAAACACTTCAGATTTAAAGAAAAATTATGTTGTTTTTTTTTGTTTATCTTATTTTATTTTTTTATTTTCTGGGACTAGAAAAACATTTTGTATTTAAGTTCATTTTAAGGGCACATAAGTCCTTCTTAAACAATGTGAGAGCTGGACTTTCCCAATATTGTTTATGCCTACATATTTGTAAATGTGGCACCTTTGGGGATTTGGAATTTGTACCCAAGGATGAACCAGACCTTATAGTCTCCGCTAGTTTCTTTTGTTTGTTTTTTGTTTGTTTTTTCTTGTATAGGATGTCAGAAAGGAAGCAGTATATTTGAGTTGTGGCCTTTACATAAATTCACACCTTCAATCGAAACTTAAGCCATGACATCGTCATCTAGGCTTTTCCAAGTTATTTAACAGCTCAGTTATGTCCAAATACATTACTGGAATTGAAAGAGTTGAAAAGCATTCTCTTAAAAAAAAAAAAAAAAGGTATTTTTGTACAGAATATGTAAATATCCAGTTTCATTTGTATTTGATGCTGTAGTGGTGACTCGTACAAAAAGAAACGGCCTTCCATTTATACCGGGTGATTACTTGCGCAGTAACGCAGAAGTCGATTGCACTTTCCAACGACTTATGTGCATCCTATTTACGTCCATGTGGTTAACAAGTCATGCTCGTACTCCTTGAAGGTAACGCACAGTATGGCCAGCAACAAGAAGCATACCAGCAAGGCCCGCCACAACAGCAGGGTTATCCTCCGCAGCAGCAGTATCCAGGTCAACAAGGTTACCCACCACAGCAGCAGGGTTATGGTAAGTTCCATACTTTTACCTTTAGGAGACATATTTGTCCTCTAGGAGGCACTGTCGGTTTTCTGATCACTTTTTTTTTTTTTTTTTTTTCCTCTGCAACTGTGTTTTTATAAAGGTTTTAAATTAACAATCCAGATAGATTTCAAAATGTTTTCAGAGTTTATCCAGAAATGGAGATAAAAAAAAAAAACCTGTGTCTTCCATGGCATTAGTGTTATGTGTTAATTAATACCCTACATGTGCTTTTTTTTTTTTGTTTGTTTGTTTTGCATTACCTCCAGAAAAAAGAAATGTAATTTCTTGCAGTGGTTTACAGTCAGAGCCCCTTTGAAAAATATTACTACCCCATGCAATTTCTCTGTTTTTGTTGTATTTTAGCAAAATTGTTTGTGAAATCTGAATATTGTTATGGGACTTTGTAATTTTCCCCACAAAACATACCAGTTAGGTCATGGACAGTATTGCGGTGTTATGGGAAAGCAGGTTAGGTTGGAAAATAACATGCCGAGCTTTGAACATATTGTAGAGTCCATCCATCAGATGAAAAAGAGAAGAAGCACAACATTGTTGCAGCATGGACAGTACTGTCCAAGAATGTTTATGTTGAGCTGGAAAAAGGAAACTGAACAGAGTTTATTGGAAGATGGGGGAAAAAAAACTAAATGCAGGGCATTCATAGAAGAATATGTGTTAAAGATTTGACACTAGATCACAGGTTCAATTTTCCAGCACCACAACGCCCTAAAGTTGCATTCATGCAATTACAAGACACTTTATCTTGCTTCACTCTACAGCAGTTGACAGTTTATAAAGTTTCTTTTTTTTTTTTTCATTTTATTAAAATTCCTGTGCAGCATGATTAGCTATTATGGTAGATACTTTGCAACTTTTTTGGATAAACAGAACTTTCCATACTCTTATAGATTGACCCATGATTCCCTACTAGATTTGCCAACATCATGATATTCACAGAACTCTAAGAACTAAATCCACCTTACCATTTTTAGAAACCTTTGCTGTTAAAGTTGACTTCTTGAATCTCTTGAGGCATGTTTCCTCATCACATTTTTTTTTCTCCTTTTATTGGAACCTTCCACCATTTGGCCTGTATCTTAGCCAAAGCTCATTTTAGTAATGAGCTAGCACAGAAGCAGAGGCTGTGAGGTGAGATTCATCTGGCACACACACATGCCTGCTCTCGAAGGCCCCCACAAGGTTATACACAACAGCATAAGGCATTACGAGCGCCTAACGATGCTGCGTGGGCCTCATTTGACTTCAACCCTCAGTCCTTCACAGCAGTTACAGAGCTTGTTGCAGTGTGCAGAGGCTGATGAGATGATTTTATTTAATTATTTATTTTTTAAATGAAACTTCCTCCTCTAATGAAGACCAGCCGAATTTCATTGATGGGTCTTCTTGCATTAGTGGACCACTGCCTGACTTGCTTGCTCATTGCAGGTTCGGCCATTAAGGAGACAACCTAACTAAATAGTTTAAAAATGCAGATATAAATGAAATTGTTGGTACTAGGGGTGGATTAGGAATATATCTAATAGCAATGCAACTGCTGGAAATTTTAATGACGATATTGGCCCATCTTTTTCTTTTGTTGCCATTCCATACAGTCTCTTGCACCCACTATTAGCTTTAGCTCCCCACTTCCTAAAGTCACATATCTGGTGTAGGCATTAAAGCTGCAGTGTGTAACTTTTAAGTTTTTTATATACTCCTTAAAACCTTCATTATTTTCTGACAGTATAACATGAGGTACTTGATCTGTGTGAAAAGATTTAGCTCCTCTGCCTTTTTCTTGTGGTCCTACTTCCATCTGCAGAAATACATCTCTCCCAGTTTGACGCAACCAATCAGATCCAGGAGTCAGGACTTAGCACCGGCAATAATGCTCATGCATATGCTGCTCAATCTCAATCAGAATGCTTTCATTGTTGTTGTGTGGAATCACAATATTTCATTGACAAATGTCATAATTTCAAAGTGCTAATGGCAGAGAAGCAACTTAGAGCTTTAAGGGAAGATTACCAATATATTTAGGTTAAGATATTTGGTTAAATTATTTGTCACACCTAATGTTGACCCTTAAATTAAACCAAAATACATTTAAAGGTTGAATTTATCAAAGTGTTAAGACACCCCAAGTTTGGCTAGAATGTACTTCAAGACTTTATGACATCTTAAAAGTCGCTATCAAACAAATCTGTTGTAAAAACTAAATTTAAAGTGAGAGTGTAAGCAGCGTCTGTCAGAGGTGTCAAAAGTTGCTTTTGCAGATTTTTCAGTCAACTTAAGGGAATTTAAGCGTGTCTTGTTTTTAACTCATTCTACTGAATATTTATTGCAGGTCCCTCCCAGAGTGGCCCAGGACAGTATCCCAACTACCCACAGGGACAGGGACAGCAGTACGGGGGCTACCGTCCCCCTCAGCCCGGACCCCCACAGGGCCAACAGCAGCGCCCGTACGGTTATGACCAGGTGAGTATAGCCAAAGGACTAAATGGTCACAAAGACTTGTTTGTGCATCAGGACTAGTGTTTTTCTTGTTACTGTTAATGCCAAATTATTATCAATGAAATGAGAAAACATTAATGGGTAGTGTGTTTTGCATGCTGTTGTCATTTTTGGTGGTTAAATGTGTCCTTCCCAGTGGAAGTTATGTGTTTAGTGTCTTTTTGCTCTCAATTCTCAGTCTTGCTTGTGTTTTGTGGCTTATGTGGAATCCTATTTCAGTGATAAATGAGGGCTTTAAAGAGGATTCTTCCTTCTACTCGATGCGGCCTGCGTCAGTGTTTTGAAGGGGGATCGATTTGCTGCCCTGTATTACCTGTGGTCTTATGTGGGGGACCACAGCCGCACTTTGATATCTTTATCTTTGAACATTTAGGGGCACATGAGGAAATAAAGAAGCGGGGATTTGAACCCCTGACTAGCTCTATAAGAAGCAAAGGTAATGGTTGCTGTGAAGACCTCAACGTTAAATCTAGACACTTGACCACTTAGCGTTAATTTGCATTTGTTATGTTTCTTCTGCCTCTCCTCTATCCCTTTCAGTCTTTCTTTGTAGTTTTCCCTCCCTTCCTTTTTTTTATTTTTATTTTTTTTTTACACTTATTTATTTATTTTTATCTACCAGGGGTCGAACTGCAAGTAATGAGGTCCAAGAAAAAAACAAAAAAAACATACATGGTCTGCAACCAAAGGCTGTGTCTTTAATCGACTTTAATTTGCAACAGTTAATTGATTAAACTGTGTTTAAAGGGGTGTAGCGGTACATGTGACGGTCCTAAGCTGTTCAGTTATTTTTTATTGGTTAGTTGGGGCTTTTTTTAAACTACAAACCTAGGGCACACGGGACATTTTGTCAGTCGCATAAGTTCCCTTCTTCATACTTCAATCCTCACCAGACCCTATGCAACGTGTTACATGAAGGTTAAGCTTCAGGCCCAAATTAGGCCTTGTATTACCATGTGTCTCCGCTAATTTAGATTAAAAAGTAGACTTCTCTAAACATGACTATTTACAGACGGTATTAAAATCTGGCCTGAACTGAAAATTCAGTGTGCCATATTGTTCTGAAGTAAAAGTTAAAATATTTTTTATTGTTTTTGTGCATTTTATCAGAGGTTGCAGCAGTTATGGAAGTTCCTTTTGTAGTTTGTGTAGTGGTAATGCTGAGATAATAATAATAAAATAAAAAAAATTAAGTATTTTTAATGTTTTTTTTTTTTAAAGCATTTTAAGTTCTGGAGAAAAATGAATATTCAAGCAAATGGATAATGTTCATTTCAAATCAATAATTTTGTGTGCTGTTACACCCCTAACATTACAATTTGTAATGTCAAAGTTTAAATTCATAGTTTCTATTAATACCAAACGCATATTTCGACCCCTGTTTAGGAATGCATTAAATAGAACTGTTAAAGCAGATTTTTCTCATTTAAAAGTAGCCTCCTATTTTTCAGAAGTAATTTTTGTGCCCAAACTTGATATGTTAAGTTAGTTTAGTGCTTTTAAATTGTGAAGTCATGTTGCCACCTGCTGGTCAATACCAGTCAGTGCAGATACATTATTAATCATGTTTTACAGAGTAACACTGCAACTTGAGATGTTTCTTTGCACCGTGCTGAGGGTCGTTTAAAAGCTCAGTAACAGTTGTCTGTCGTATTTCACTCTACAGGGCCAGTATGGAAATTACCAGCAATGAGAAATGGTCACAGTTTACCTACACAACTCCTCTCTGATCTCTGAGTTTTGACCTCTGGTCAGCTGCTAAGCAGACAATAATGATGGTTTCAGCTCAGATCCTCCCGGACACAAACACGCTTATGAATACAAGATATGTTTTCCCCGTTTTTGGGCTTTTATCCTCTCCAGCGAAATGTATCCCTGTTCATCATGCACATGTCAAAGTCGGTGACCTTGCTCCAGTGTCTCAAAGCGGCAATGCCTTAACAAAAAAAACAAACAAATGGAACTGCCTTATCCTTTAGCATTGCAGAGTGAGGAATGTGGCAACAAAGATTTTTGGACACCAAAACTCAAATGTCAAATTTTCAATGTGTTTGAGTGCATCAGCTCCCTGCCCTTCAACTCTCCAATCACAAGAAGCAATAACATAGGGATTTGCTAGGGGGGTTTGAAGACAAAAAGATGCACCAGGTGAATTTCCAACTAGGCCAATGGTACATGTCTCAGTGTATGTGATGATGTAAAAAAAAAAAAAGAAAAACTGTTATTTTGTGCTTTTTAGATCAAGCTAACTTTGTATAAGATGTTGAAAACTAGTACTAAGCCTGTGTCGTTTATTTTAAAGAAGCGTATGTGTCCCTCTTTTTCTTTTTTTTTAAGCTTTTTAATGACGGTAAATCCCATACAGTTTTTTTTTTCTTTGTTATTGAATTGTATGACTAATAAATTAGATCTGCAATGTATGTGACATGGACTCTGTATAAATCAATATTTTATGAAAAATGCCATAGATAAAATTTCCTTAAAAACAATATGGGCAGCAGAAGACAACCCATAAAAACTGAAGTGTTAAGTGAGGTATTTTTCTCTTTTTTTTTTTCTTTTTTTTTTACCACAGTACCTGACAAAATAAGGCCTTCTTCCTTAACAGTTGTTCTCAGAGAGGTAATACTGTATGTAGCAGATTGTAAATTGATCTCAGTTGGGAGTTTTTTTTTATTATTATTATTATTATTATTATTATTATCACTTTCTGAAAAGATCGACAGCTTGTTTGAAGAGTGGTAAATGGGAAAGCCCAACATGATTTCTTTTCTAAGATTATTTTTTTTGTTTTTACTAACCTGTTATTTGACATTGCTGGAATCATGTCGCCCCCCCTTTGAAGAAACGTCTGAGTTGATGTCATTCAAGTAGTGTTTTGTGTGAATAATGAATATTGTTACTGTCAAATATGTAACATAATATGTGAAAATAATGTTCTGAAGTGGATTCCTTCAACACAGTATAGACTGGTTGTGCAGTTTTATATCACTGGCTTGATATCTGTATTATGGTGCATATTTTATTGATCCCATATGTACAGCAGCGTAAAGATGAGGAACTGACTGTCCTCTGATATTGTTTATATGGCTGTTTTAATATTTTTCAGTCTGCACCCCATTCAAGTGGAGGTCACATAATGTGTCTTGGCAATGTGAACTGTACATTCTAATAAATTGGAAGAATCTTTAATATATTTTTGTGTGGATTTTTTTAGCCCCTTGTTCGAAAGATGTTATGAATACATTGTTTTGCTGCAGTTTTTGTAACTCTTGAACCCTTTCATCAAGAAAACTATTAATTGTACCCTCCAGAAGACTTGGTCTTATGAAAGACTAGCGAGAAGGAAGGCTTAAAAGGTACTTCTTCACAGGGGACACAAACGTGGAACAAGGTGCTCTGGTCAGATGAGGGCAAAATGTAGCTGTTCGGTCGAAAGCGACACATCACCCTAAACGCATGGTGGTGACGACGTCATGCTGTGGGGATGCTTTTAGCAGGGTCAGGAAAGCTGGTCAGAGCAGGTGGATAGAGGAAAACACAGGGCAACACTGGAAGGAAACTGGTTAGTGGCTGTAAAAGGTCTAAATATCTTCCAGTGGGAAGATAAGAAGTATAGTTTGAGAGCTACAATGGAACAGTTGAGGTCAAATTATATTTGTAAGAGTCGCTCAGTAAGGTCAAGATCTAAATCCAACTGCAACTGACAAATGTTCTCCATTCAGTCTGTCCATGCAAAAAAGCGTGGAAAGACTGTTAAGCCTTTACGAGCAAAACTTGTAGACATACAGCCGAAATTGCATCATAAACTTATGTTGTAAGTCAAGGGAATAAATACAAACGCCTTCTGCATTTTAACATTTTTCTCTTTCTTTGAAAAACACTTTGAATGCTTCAGAATTATTCTCTCTTTAGTGTTGGTCTGTTACAGAAAATTTTAATGAATGTTGTTAAATGAGACCTATTATGTAAAATTCACATTTTGCATGTTTTTGTACTTCCATTTAAATCTACTGCTTCTAGAAATCGTCCAAGCAATAAACAAAAAGAAAAACATTCCACCATTTTTTTGGCAATCATTGGATTTTTGTGTCTGGAAAAGGAGCCATTTGACAAACCTGCCCATTATGATGTTACGTTTGGCGAGTGCTGCTCCTCACCTGGAAACCCCAATCAATCCAGTCCTCTCACATAGTAACCCAAGCAGAGCACTGCCCATTTCATTATTAGAAGATTAGGACATTTGGTCAGCTGATTTTACTGCTGTATGCGCTGTACAATGTCTGCTGAAAAAGGCAAGTGCTGTACAAGACACTAAGTGAAGCCACTGAAAGTGGCGGCCGAAGTCATAAAAGTTTTTAAATTTTATGACTCAAATGTTCTGCATGTATCATTTTTTAATTTTTTTATGGGAATGATTTAAAAAACAAAAAAGAGGAAAAGAGAGGCAGGAAATCCTGTGACCACTTAAGAGGACAAATAACACTGAATGCCAAAGAGTTGCGGACATGTGACATGTTCAAGCACCACTGCTGTGTCATTGATGGCTGAGCACTTCTTCTGGGCCTGACTCAGGTCAAAGACATACAGTTGTACAATTGTGCATCCGTTTGCAGCCATTTTCAAGTGTATAAAGTGTGAAAGTAAACACGGAGGTGGAGGCGCAGCCAGAAACAGCTTACATATTTACATAAAAATGACAGATATCAAAAATGGCGCATTGATTTTGTGCATAAAATGTAATGAACCTGTTTTGTATAGCCCACCCCAACTTGTTCAAAATGGAAAGATAATAGGCCCATTAAAAAAAATTAAAAAAAACACGATAAAGGCTTCAGATATATGAACTCTTGCAAGAGCAAAAGCATTCATCCTGTGGCACATATCATAAACAAGATGTGCGCTATTGGTGCTGTCATAATGTGACAGTATGATCTAATTGTTTTATGTGGTTGCGAATAAAAAACTGATAATGACCCTGCCCTGCTCAGCAGTGGTCTGCTTCGGCCAGATGCATCCAGAGAGGTCCAGAGCACATTTACACCCAAAATTACCTTCCGTGCCCCCTCTTTCCTTTGCCGCTTCCTCCAGAGAGGTAGAGGGACTACCTGTCACTTTGGGGGGAGTTATGCAGATGGTACAACAGATGTGTGGCCGAAGCACGTGACCAGAGAGCTGCGTTTGGTGTTAAGAGGGCCACTGACTTGGTACAGATGGTGGAAGCGATGATGAGAGCGATAAAAGTGCTGCAAGGTAAAAAAAAAAAAAAAAAAAGATTTTAACTCCCACCATACCATACCTATTCACCATACCTGTATGTTTAGATTTCATATTTACATTTGTGTTTCCCTGCTAAGATTTAGTGGCATTGCACCATCACCCCACACCACCCTGCTGCTCCACAGCTGGCTGCCCCACCCTTCCCAGCTGCCACTGGGCCTCCCCCTGGCCCGGGCGCTTGGCAGAGCCGGCGTTTTGGGCGCTCCCCCACCAGTCCTCCCTGGCAGCTGCTGCCCTCAGCTGCGCTCCTGCAGACGGTATTGGGGTCGGACAAAGTCACTCCTCCTGCGACCATGTGTGAGACCGTTGTGGGAGGATGAAGAGGAGGCAAGGAGACTCTTGGCTCAGATGAAAGATTCTTAAATTTAAAATGATGGATGCAAGACATGGAGAATCAGGGGCAAGCCTTTTGGAAACGCGTTTGTCTGTGGCTTCTTAGTCTTTTTCTATATATGTATGTCTGACAAAAAGCAGAAAGCCACAAGTACTGCAATGCAAATAGTGAAGTGGCAGCATCATTAAAGGGGATGATTATCTTGTTCAATATTTTGATAATTATAATTCAGGGCACCTTTCAGAGGAGGCACCTAACCACTGAGGAGAAAATGACATTGTGATCATAGCTGGCAGGCAAGATGTGATCTCTCTCTCCCTCCAACCAGCTCTCCTTTTCACTCTTTCATACTCACACTCTCGGTGTGACAGAAAGTCTATGGGGAGGTATAAGAGGTAGTTATGGGGGGAATGCAGCAGCCTCCACAGTTTAATTGGAGATGTGTCACACTAAATAAATGGTGCAAAAACAAGCGCTGACTGGAGGCTTGAGGGAGGGGCCCTGGGGATGCAGCCTGTTTTATTGGGCAGGAGCTTTTGCACCGCTCCAGGGTGAAACGGGACTGTGCACTTGCAGAGATGCCCCCCGAACCACTAAAACCAACGTGCCTCCTGAAGACCACCGTGGAGGATGAAGACAAAGACATCCTTTCTTTCCTTTTTCGCTCTGCAGAAAAGCGTCTTAATGGTGGTTAGAGGAAGGTTTAAGGGAGAGCACGGTGACCTGGTTGTTTTCTCATTCAGTGAGGGGCAAATCTTTGGTCCTCATCTGTAATTTCAATTTCTGCACAGTGCCAGACAGATCTATAACCGTAAAAACAAAATCTTGAGCAAGCACCGTCTGCGCCACACAACTACTGGATCCTCTTTATGTCAATTTATGTTTTTAGAAGAAGGCAAACCACAGCCTCCAGCCAATTTCATTTCTATGTGTAATCCATATATGACCTCTAAGTAACCAGGAGAATGTGTTTTCCAATATTATATTAATTTTCATATAACTTTGCTCATGCAGTGTGTGTGTTTGCACCTTAGCTTCCAGAGTTCATGGCACAGGGGCTTGATTTACCTCTAGTATGTGCTGCAGTAATTGGATGTGACACCATTCTCTCTGCTCTCCCCAGGGGATATATCAGGAATCTGACTATTATGGACCTAGTCATGAATATGTCACAACAGCTGCAAACAAAGGCTCTCCATTTGGATAAGGCTCCTCCTCAATACATGTTTTCTCTTCACTAATGTATAGGAGACATTTGCTGCTTATTTATTTTCAGCTGAAGCAGAAATAAATAATCAGCACTCGTCACTGACTTGCTTTATTTGATTACAAACTAAAATACCACTCAAGAATATTTGCGTTGTACAATGTTTGTTGTATTTAGTTTGTTAGTTTTTTTTTGTTTGTTTTTTTACAGAGACATTTTACATTAATTTTCAATAAATAATTAAATAAATAAATAAATAAATATGGCACAGATAGTCAAAGTACAGTTTTCATCTGTTCCCAATAGACATGAATTACAGTCAATTTGTAATTCAGGATTTAAAAAAAAAACAAAAAAACAATCAAGGTCCAAATAAAAGAAAAGCCATGTTTGAAACTTAAAGTTTTCACGTTTTCTTAAAATAACCAGGTTTAGTCAGCCCCTCAGCCCCACAACAGGTTTATTTCAGCTTTTTTTTTTCTTCATTTTTGACACGTAAATATTTCTGATTCTAAAGGAAATTTTACTTCATTTACTAAAAGAAAAGACTATCCAAACAAACACCATCTCATGTCAGAGGTCTCAAACTCCAGTCCTCAAGGACTGAAGTCCTGCAACTTTTAGATGTCTCTCTGCTTCAGCACACCTGGCTCCAATATTAGCTCATTATCAGAGCTCTGTAGAGCCTGACTGCATGCAAGTGAGGCAGTTTAGCCATTCAATCCAAGTGTGTAGGACAGGGGACACATCTAAAGGTTGCAGGACACCGACTCTTGAGGACTGGAGTGTGAGGCCACTGCCTTATGTGTAAAGTATATTACCACCTAAACCTAATAAATGGTTCTGCCACCAGTAGCAGCAAAAATTAGAGTGAAATATTTGCAATAGCCGGCAATGAGTCTCAATTTATCTTCATCTGTATTTTGATCCATTCAGAGGTGCACTTGTCATTGTGACATCTGTTCTTGAATTTTTTTAAATCATGGCAAACTATGCTGCTTTTTGAGATTGTGCCTACTTTATGTTAGCTTGGTAAAAACCAGCAGCTTGTTCAACACATTGCTTTGTTCAGGGGGGTCTGGACCCTTAGCTATTGAGATATGATTGCTTGCTGAAGGTGTGGACTTTGCTTTTTAACTCAGGCTGTCTTTATCTGACGTTAAAATTAGTCTGATATTATGAAACATCAAAGTGTGACAAAAAGCAATGTAATGAAATCTGTGCAAAAACAGAATTCATACAACGGTTATTTAAACCTCTGCAGGGTTGCAGCAGGATTGGTTGTCACTTTAACATCGACGTGTGGTTCAAACAATGTCCTATCAATAATAATGTATCACAAATTTAGCAGACACATGCTTGCTTCACAGTTGTGTGGGTAAGTTGTCATATCAAATTTCAAAACAACTGAAAATATATTTTTGAACCACAAATACACGGACACGTTGATACCCTAGAAAGACATTGTTTTTGCATGCAATCGGTGCGCAGCGCTTCATTTAAATCCTATTGTTTGTTGAGAGCTTTAGCCATCAATTCAAACTTAGCGTGGTGTTTTGTATGCGCTGTGGCCCCCAAAAAAGTAGTCTCTGGGTAAAATAGCAGGTATGCTGATATCAGTATTCCCACAGCCTGCATAATTGCTGTAATTTGCTTTCCCTTTGGGTAATCTGTAAACATGGCTGTTTTGATGTTTTTGGCATCCTCCATTGGCTGAGCTCTGTACTCCTCCAGCGGAGCCCCCATCCCAGCCCAGGGTGACACAAATAGATCCTTCCCCAGAAGGCGCACGTAGTTCCACATGGGCACAATCAATACAACCCAGCCATCGCTGGAACTGTAGCGGTATTAAAAGCACCCCGTAAGCTGCCTCTCACCACGCCGGTATTTTAGGGAAATAAAGCTATTGATCTTCCGGGACTTCTGGCAGGGCATTAACCTGGGTCCACAAATTAGAACGTGCTCATCTGGACACATCTGCCTGCGATGTTGCAAAAAGGCCTGCCCTGAGGAGAGAGGAGGAGAGCTGGGAGGCCTGCTGCTTTCAGTGATGAGAGGAGCGCTACACGACGCCCGTGTCAGAGCAGGGGAGGCGTCTGGATGCCCAGGACTTCCATTAGAAGCCCAGGATGGTGGCATGGGTCGATGTTGTAAGGTTTGGTCGGGGGTACTCCATCTCAGATCAGTGTGGTTCCTTCCCACTGATGTTGAGGGAGAGAGGGGGCTGACCCACAGTAAAGCTGAACCCCTAACTGGAGGGACAATGAAAGAAAGGCTTGCTGCTACCGCTGTTTGTTTCGCCAGAGCTGGAAAATGTTTCTATATAAAACTGAATACAGATTTTTTTTTTGTTTGTTTGTTTTGCTTTTGCTTCACAAAAACATATAACTACAGATTATTAATAAAGATTGCACAAAAATGTAATAGTCACTGACTCATAAAGTTACTGACTCGTTAACATCTAAAATCGACAGAAAGCTGCAGTGTCAGATTTTCAGAGTACACAAGCAGAGTACAAAACCCAGAACTCCACTTGATGTACACTATAAAACTCAATGGCCCATTTTACTCTGATGGGTCTGTTTGGTTGAGCTGTCATACAAATACAAAAGATTTTTAGGATTGTGCCAGCATTTTTTTTTTTCAAATTCTCCCATTTCTGACACCAGCTGTTATGGCAGTTTTTTTTTATAGATCAATAACGATCAAAACGCCTCAGTGAATGATAAGAGAGATTAATAATGCTTTTCTCATTACATTTATTTTCAGAAGAACCCAGAAAAAGGACAGAAGGCATCGGTGGGACGTTTGCCCACTGCATTGTACCAGAATCGATCAGGGGAAGCTTAGTGTTTCAGTCCAACAGCACTTCCTCACGACCTATAGGACAATTGCTTCTCAAAACTATTCATCCTGCACTCTAGTCGAACAACTGGCTGAGTATTTGGGACTGTTTTACTGTAACTTGAAACACTACATGCCCCATTCTCAGTACATATTTCACATAGGAAGATCTTTGATGGCGAACTACCTTTTTCACATGTAAACATTCAGTTGCTTCTATAGACATAATTGTCTAAGACAGAAAGAACGACTGTTTAAAGTTTCATGAAGTAGTGCACCAGAAACCGTTATAAAGTTTTTGAGACTGGAGTTGTCTTAACACAGTAGAAATTTATCTTGGTCTTAGCTCAACTTGGACTTACTGAAAAGAATCAGACTTCACAATGTTGTACCACCGAAAGTCGATTTATACAAAAAGAAGACACCAAGAGAGTTAGCTAATGCAAGTAGAATATTAAGCTATTACTTCTTTAAAAAAAGACCCTCACTCCAAACATACTATTCTTTTTTTTAAAAAAAAAAAAAAACCTCAATAATGCACTTTATTTTTTATTGGTTATGTTGTGCAAATGTCTGAAACTAAGTTTATCTTTTTTAGCAGTGAGATTTGAAGATATTTATCTGCCTCAATCGATATGCCAAAATAAACCGGAAACCTTATCCAGCCTTCATTGTGACAATTTGAGCTACATCTTGATTTTACTCTTACTTGAAATGTGGCAATTTGCCTCTTTTTGAAGCCATCTGCTGAAAATCAACAAACATTATTTGAATGGCATGTTCTCGTCTTATCTTTCTCATTCGTAAGAGTAGCTAGTGAAAATGATCCCCTGAATCACAGGATAGCTGTACAGGGAGGAGACAGGAAGTTGTAGATTATTGATTAATATTTAAAAATGCTTCATGTAAACTGAAGTTATTGGAACTATCTTGTAATTCCTCCAATTGTTGATTTTGTCAAAAATCAACAATTCTAAGTTCTTTTTCTTAATGTGGGATATTTTTCTGCAGCTAAACGTTCACATCTTCACAGATTTTGGGTGTAATATTATGTTACTTAAACAATTGATTTATCTTAAAATCCATATTTACCAGTAAACGTGAAGGGTGCTGTTCGCTGTTTGTTGAAGTGATGTATTTCTCCTTACAACAGATCTCACATGCTATTTGCATGCACACCGAGACACTTTTGGAAACTTTCCCCCTTTCCTCTGCTTGCCCTCACTGTGGGAAGCTCGGAAGTTCTCTGCCCCAGTTCTCCATGTCCTTGAGAGTTGTGCCTTCGGGCCGGGGCTGCTGGGGTCCCGTCGTGCACAATGTGTGCTTCTCACTCAGGCTCCCGCTGTACTCCGCCGCCCCTGCATGGCTCTGGAGAGTTGCCAAGCTCTGAGGGGTTGTCGGTGAGAGGAGGAGGAGGAGGAGGAAGAGGATAAGGAGGAGGATGAAGAGGAGGAGGCGAGTCAGTTTGATTGTTACAGCAGAACACCTCCGAACATCTCACTGCCTTCCCCCATGGACGGCAGCCGATCTGATATATAAATCACTCTCCTGGATTGGCTACAACAAATGGTGGGGAAGATGTTATGGATAACCAAACTAATTGCAAACACTGTGAAGTGATGTGCAAATGACTGAGGGCCATGTTTTCCACACTGCTTTTGCAAATGTTAAATCATGGCGCGGCGTATTTGGATTGAGCATAATGACGTCAACAACACTGCTGAGATTTAAATGAAGCACAAAGAAAATAAAAATTTGTCTTGGTATATATTAACATGATTTTACATCACATTCTGACTGAACTAACAAATCTAGGTCCATAATTTGTAGCTGCATGTTTTGGACTAATCTCCTTATATATTATTTAGCACCTTTGTGCTGTTTTTCCTTTTTGTAATTAATATGGATATTGGCCAAGAGCAAAGATAAAGATCCATTTTCTAATATTTTGTCCTTGGATTGAGCTCTCAGGGAATTCACCCCCCTTCTTCTCTTTCGTCTCCCTGGCTAAGGCTAAGGGAATTGGTGGGATGTGAGGCTATTCCCTAAATAGCCCATGGCAAGAGGTATCCTGATTAGCATGCTGCCTGCTCTCTCGCAGCAATCCTCCAGGCCACCAGCACTATCACTTATGTGCTGTTTGTATTTGTAGTTGATAGTGTGTGCTGTTATAATTGGAATGAGCTCAGGAACCTCGTTTGCTTTTGATCCACTGCCAGCCACTCAGAGAGCTACTGGGCCACAGCTCTCACCTCCACGGTCCCAGTGGATTATGGGAAACTGCAACGCTTATGTTCTAAAAAGCGCCTGACAGCATCTCACTCAAGGTCGAACAATGCAACAGTGAGCGTGGGGAGCAGAAGAAAAATTTGGAGGAAAAAAACAAGTTTAACAGATTTTTGATGTGACTCTGGGATTTGAGTTGGGAACGTCAAAAAGACATTTTAGACTTGTGAGACTTGGAGGGAAGGTGGCAGTGGGGTAGTTTTGGGTATTGTCGATACCACAAAAAGGTAGACGGCAGGGATTTCCAGCACTTTGAGACCTGTCTAAATCTACATTTCTACAGCTTTAAACACTGTGAACCTGTAGAGAACCACACAAACACTAAACTCTAGTCAATAATGCTAATATTCAGTGTTTTATTAGGTTCCACTTGAAAACCATATTCCTGACCTTGTCAATATAAGACGGACCACTGCATAATATTTTCAAACAATTAACATAGTAGATAATTTAGACATGATGTCATATCTTCAACTCTAATATAACCTTCAACCCAACCAAGTCAGATGTAATAAAATCAACCTTTGTGCACAGATATGACCCTTTCTTTTTTTTTTGATGCATCTTCGTGACTGTCATAAATGCCAGGCTTTTATGTGACTCATACAAACTCATTACTGTTTGGGTTGTGAGTTTGTGTCATTGAAGATGTTTTAAAAAAATGATGTTATGTTTTTGAGAAACATTTGAGAGAAGAGAAAAAAGATAATTTTGAAAACCCTTTACTTTAATTTGGACTGTGCCTAAAAACCCTGAAGTAGATGTATACCTAAGAATCAATCCCCTTTTCAAGTCTCACTTGGTCACCATCTACTACCATCAGATGAAAAGGATATCTCTGTCACCTTTGTCCGTCATCACATCCGCCAGTAGTGCTGGACATCTTGTCCAGCACTACTTTATCACTTCATCACACCACAGAAAATAATCACAGAATCGCTGACCAGAAAACAAACCCTGCTCTGCATTACACTTCAGACTAAAAGTCTGTCTCTCTTCTCATTATATCCCATACAACTCTGTCTTCACAAACCTCTCCCCCATGTTCATCAGTCCTTAATGACTTCATAATCGGTACCACAATTTGTCACTCTGTAGTGCACCTAAAAAATGTCACATTATTTTGGTTGTTTCATTATTTTAAAATATTTTTTTAATTTTTTGTTTTTTTCCAAAAATGAACAAATTATGCTTTGTTTGAATTTTGGCATGTTAAATCTGCCTGCATGCATTATTTTCATGAGGTTGAGATGGGAGCAGTAGTGGCAAGGGGGAACCTTTGTTTGGGGTGCGTTGCTTCTGGGTTGTTTTTTGGGCAGACTTCCTTTTTGCCTCAATGCTAAAGGCAGTGCTTAGGTCGATATTGCTGGATCCTGTTTTACTGTTTTTCAGGTTAGTACATGGTAAACACACCAAAACGACTCTGTACGATGTTGTCATCTTATTTGATCAGTCGATAGCACTGTGTTACGTTTCCTGTGCACATTTGTGCTAATTTGTAAGTTTGACCGGTCAAGGTTTAGATTGGCAGGATGCCAACCCGCGCGAGGGAAGTCTCACTGGGTTAAATGAAAGACTGTGATATCTTACTATCTTCGGGTTTTAGGTTTTTTTTGTTTTGCTTTTGTTTGAATAATATTCAGTGCATATTGCTTATTGTCTCATAAAGTAGCTTAGAGCCTGAGAGGAAAGTGAGTCTAGCTGAAGTTAAACGTAGAGAAAATATTCCTTGTTTACGAAGCGTGGGAATTCAGAAGTTAAAGTTGCCAGAAGTTAATGCCATGTTAAATTCTCGATATTCTTGTAATTCTATTTTTGATCATTATTAAGTTAAAATTGGTGTGAAATTTTGATGTTCATACCAGTTAATATACGGCTAAATGCAGTAAATCTTTAAAAACAGTTGATTTTTCCTTTTTAATACACTACACCTTAGTTGTCTTAATCTAAGTGAAGGATGGTAATGTGTGAAGTCAATTATTACTTGTGAGTAAAAGAAACAAGGTTTACAAAACAAAGTTAATGCAAAACATTAATATTGTACACTGTAAAAGGTTTGCTGGTTAGCAAATAAATGGGAAGCAAGCTGAATGTTAAAAGCAGCGCTTCGGTTGCCACTGCTGAATCCCCTTTTACCAATCTTCAAATTATGCATATCACTGTTACAGTGGTCCTGACATTTGGGACCTTTAAAAACTGCCTCCTTGATAACCTGTGCAAACTTTTAAGTCTCACAGAACGATATTGTCCGTTCCAGCACCTTGTGTTGTTCTTTTGAACCTCATTCATCCACCTGTGACTTTGGTAGGCAAACTTATTCAGTGTGACTGATTGTGGATTCCTGTTGACAAGGTTGTGGATGGAAAGATCTCATTGACTGGGAGAGCTATGGCCTTGAGGATCTTTCTTGGGTGTCCCACCTTTTCATTTTAGGCAAAATACTTATTCAGGACTATCAGTCCTCGCTTCCTTCTGGATCCTCTGAGACACCTGCTGGCAGCCGTTCAGGTGGGTGATGTCAGGAGTCCAGGGTGTTTTGCTTGTGTGGTGATTTATTCCCTTGCTCTGGAGTTCCAGGACTTGACTAAAAGGTGCAGCTAATCTTGGAGCTGCAGGTCTTCACTGGAGGGAGGAGTTAAGTAGGTGTGCTTCTTCACCTTCATCTTCCTAACAAACCTATCCACCCTCCAACGCTTTCACCATTCCTCCTTCTTCAAGCCTCCATTGCTCTCATTGTTCCACCAAGATGGAAGCCAACTATGCTCTCCCTCCCCTCACCTACTCCAAACCTCCATATGGACTGACACTCCAGATTATCCAGATTATTCATCCCTGGTCTCCATTCACTCTAATTCACAGTAAACCTCTCCTCTCTTGTCACGTTCAATAATTCATCTATTCCTGCATCCCACTCACCCTCTTGCTCAGAATGTTCCCACTTCCCAGAGTTCCCTGAACCAAAGTGCTTCTTGCAGCAGAAAAACCCTAAAACTGATATTGATAGTAAAATCTCCAACTCAAATGCAAGTTCATATAATTTATATGTGACTTTTTACCCAATGTGGAGAAGGAATTTCATAGAAATGTGGTCCAAGAGGCAGTGGGTAGGACGGGAGCCCATACTTAATGGTTTAAAAAGTGAGTCTACTTTGCCTGTGATTTGCTAGAGTCAGGAATATCTGACTGAAAAAAATTTATGTTAGAAAAGGTCAATTTAAGGTAGATGTAATTTTCTCTCCAGTTCTGACTAGCACTGTTACTCTGATGTGTATGAATTTGTGGTGGCTTTGTAAAATACAGCAGCAGTAAACTCACAGGATGTGTTGCTTTAAATATCATTGTTGATGCAATAGCAGTAAATAATGGTGGGTTTATTTTTTACCGCCTTAAATTGTACACTGTTTAACCACAAACCTGATTGAATGTTGTTGGATTTCATGCCATAGACCGACAGAATGGAGCGCATATTTCTGAAGATGAAGAAACAAGACGGCTTTTTAAGGTTAGTTTTAGAAATTACAGTTTGAAATATTTCTAAATTTGCTTTGATTTCATATGGAATATCGACATTTGTATTCAAATGTCTTGGGGCCTCCCACTGACTAATTTTTGGCTGACGGTAAACGTACAACTGACACTCTTGGTGAGCCAAAAATGTGGCTTAAACATGACAAATAAGTCTTATAGAAGGAAACAATCATGAATGTGATTTATTCCTTTAAGTACTATCAATTACTGTAGATTTACTGGCACAACATAGCAGTGCTATCTAGACTTAAAATGTGTTTCACTAATAAAAACATTCTCAATATGTAATGGAAAACAGGCATGCATCAACTCTGCATTCCATAGCATTATTTACACTGTCGCCATAATTTCTGATATGAAGAGCACTGGCACATGATGCATTATTTTTTTGTTCATTCCCTTTCCCGCTGTGACATGTCTACAATTTGACTTGCTGGCTCAGCTCCTTTCTGGAGTGGACCATCTCCAGGGACTTATGGGAGTTTGATTCTCCCCTGTTGCCAAATGCCAGCAGGCCTATGAAAAAGGATATCTGAAACTCCTAAGTTCAATATTTAATCAAGAACAGGGTTACATTTCCTGTTTGATTAGTTAGAAAATTCTACTTCTCAGAGTCTCTGATTGCTTTGGCAATATTTGACCAAAACATTAATATCCCTCTCTGAAAGGGGCTCTTGCAAAAAAAGTATCTCGTCAAAAGTGCCTGTATCATAATTGTAATACTTATAATTCCTTGTGCCCAGGACGGCATCTCTTTCTGCATATTTCTTTTTCTTTTTTTTTTTAAATAATTACTTGTATTTATTGTTATTGTTATTATTATTTGTAGTATTGCTGTTGTTTTTTATGAACACTGTCCTCTTCAATTGCCTCATTAATATCAATGTTTTTGACCATGAGTCCATCTCCCCTCATAATCACAAAGGACTGCTGGGATCCACCTGAGAATAACCCTAATGAGTTTGTTCCAGGAGGGCATTACCACTGGATAAGTACAAACACCTGCTAAAATATTGGCAATTAGGACATAATTAGTGGCTAATGTATCTCTAATCCAAAGTGGGCCAAAGATTTGTCTTTTTTTGCAAAGAATCCCTTTTTTTAATGTTCTCAGTTGTTATTGTTTTCCTCAGGTATTTGTATCCCGAGAACATTGACTAAGTGCCCTAGTTCATCATATGCAAATGGCTTATTAATTACACATGCATTATGCCCGTATTCAGAAAACATCAAAGGCGCTGCAAGTCTTCAGATGGTCCCCCCTCTGTAACTGCGCTCAGGTTACAAATGCCTGCGTGTGCACTTTCCTGCATGCCTTTTCAGGCAGAATGACTACATCCTCAATTAAAAATTTTCACAGGAACCACTCTCTCTTCTTGCTGTCTGAAATTTGAAAAACACCTCCGGTGGTTGGCGGGTTGTTTGCTAAATTGCAAATAATTATTTAAGTCAAGATTATGAAGCATTATCTGGAATTGGGGTGATTTTGATTGTGCTTTTAGAAAAAAAAAAATACACATATTTGCTTTAGCAAAGGGGAAATGTGGTCATTTGAAGGTTTGGCCTTCTAGTTTAAATAAAAAAAATTTCAGCTGATCAGCTCCGTATTAATGTTCCTGTATCAATAGCTCAATTTGAGGTGGAGGCATGTCGTTCAGTTTGTCTGCATGTTTGCTCCCTTTATTCTTCCCTGGTGACCTCTCTGTTAACGACTCATAGAGCAGGTGTCAGACTGTGATTTATACAACCTATAATGCCGCACATTGATTAGCAATAGAGCTCTAATGGGATGCCAGTTCTCGAACTTGGGTTAAAAGGAGAACAAAAGGAGGGGAACGAAATGGATTACCACCTTTGTCTTTGTTTTATGTCTTCATGCATCCTATTACTGCATGAATATCAGCAGCGCAGCCTTGTCCAATAAGATGGTGGAAAGGGAGCAAGAGAGTGCAATCACAGAAACCCTGGGCAGAGCTGTGTTATCAGTCTCATGTGGGCTCTGACTGGGTGCTATAGCATAATTAGTACACGGCTCACTTGGATGATAAAATGGGTAACAGAAAGCTCCTCCCCTCTTGCTCCTACCTGATTCCAACATCATTTGTTGATTTAATTAGAATATTTTTTTTTTTGCATTATCGGTGTACTTTCTTATCTTTGTTGGGAATACAAAGGACATTTTCATGGGCAAGGCCGCACTTCATCTTTCAGTTAAATGCATGTTCATTTTAATCAGTTTTTGAAAGTTTATTAGCTAAATTTCTGAAAGAATCTAAAAAAAAAAAATTCAATGACAATCTGTCCTGTTATGCTAAATGAAAACGTGCACACCCACAGTTCTTATATACCAAATCCCTCTTTTTTGTTGTTTAAAGAAGTGTGTGTGTACATCAAAGCCACAAGGTGGGGCTGATTCTTTCAATTCCAATCTGCTTATTTTTGTTCAGACTCAGATAACACAAAACAGAGGTGTTATTCTGCAACATTGTTTTTCTATCACACCTCCAAAAGCATCATTTCTCATTAGGAGACCAAACTGTTAGCTGTTGTCCTCATTACTAAAAAGGTAGAGCTCTAACCCCCCAAAGGTAACTTCATCAACACCGGAGACAAATCTATCTTAGGTGCTCTATTTATATTTCTGACTCAGTGCCACAAAGATTTATTCTGCACTGCTGTCAATCCATCTCTCTAATGGGCAGTGGCAGCCTTTTTAGTTTGGATGACTTGTGTCTGTGTGTCTACATGCACAAAACTTTAGTACTATTTTGTTTCTATCTCAGAAGTGCGCACAAAAAAAACAAAACAAAAAACAAGCACCTTGAAGTCACGTGGCTGGTCTCATCTTTAAAGAGTCATCTTTAGATAAAAAGCTCCAATGTCATGTAATTAAGATGATAAAAAAGCCCATTTGCACTTCCATGGGTTATTAATGTGGACTAATGATGCTCAGATCAGCTATAAGATGTCTGCTAGTTATGGGGTTAATCTGCTCATTCTTGCAATCGCCATAAAGATAAATATCTCCATGCAGAAATGGGCTCATGATAATCCCCAGAGAACTTCATCCCGACATCATAAGAAAGTTTGAAGGAACAAAAATAAAACTGCTGCAGTGACTTGCGTGGTCATTTTTGCAAATTCCCGCACATACAACACAAAGCAATCTAAGAAATGTTTTAAACACATGGTGGTGCAAGATGTGAGATTCATCCTCTGAGATTTAAAACAACATTTTGTGCTGAATCCAGTGGGGTGGTAATGATACATCCAGCTAATGGGACTAGACAACAGGGAGAACTAGGGAGAGGGGGGGGGGTGAAATAAAAATCTAATTTTTTTTTGAGAAAAGACACCTTTTTTGTTATAGTTCTAACAAAAAACATAAATATTCTCAAAATGCCTTTAAAAGAATGCTAATCCGTGTTAAATATTTAAATCCAGGTTTAACTCGTTCATGTACGAGTTATGGCATTGTTTTTATGCTGCCATAATTCTGTGGTTCTAGTAACTAATACAGAAGTACCAAAGAGGCTTTAGGTTTTTTTTTTTTTTTGAGCATGGAATAAGGTTTAATAAATATTACACTGTTTTTTCAAGGCCAAATGAGGTTCAGCCTTATAAAAGTCACTTTGAGCACAGGGCAGAAATTTATCTGGGGAATGTAAGACGGGAAGAAAGATTGAATCTCAATTTAGATTTAATATAGAATAGCACTTTGTCAGTTTGCCCCTTCATCAATTTATACTCCCAAACTTTAACTAGGTGTTTCCATTTGACCAGTTTTTTACTTATGTTTAATATTTGGAAACAAACCATGTTTTTACATTTGAACTTAGTTCAAAGTTATAAGTTAGTTAGGTATGTTCGTTTTTTTACATAGATGATTATTCACAAAGTGTTAAAATCTCATGAACTTTTGCTTATTTTCTGTAGGCTTTGTGTACTGTCTACATCCATTGATTGGAGTTCTGATTCCTTTACACATCAGTGATCACAAAACTGTTTGTACGAGGGTTACTGTTCCTTGCAGTACGCCATCAGTTGATTTCAGAAAAATCATTAAAATCATAAGATGCCAAACAGGCACAAAATGGACAAATTAGACAGTAAAAATTGTGGCATGTTCAGAATAAAACCTTTAAAGACAGATGACTCCTCGTAATACCAGAAGAAAAGTACAAAATCTGGAGGGGTCAAAATAAAGCAAATCCTTTTCAATTCAATTAAAAAAAATATTCCAGAGGGAAAGTTAAATGCTGTTTTAACTCACATTATTTAAGAGTTGTAATTAATGGGTTAGTGGGTCTAAAAAATTCTGTTCAGCAACAGCAATTAGCACTTTGAGAGGCAGACTCAACTGAGATGAGAAATACTACATTTTCTGATATTATTTCCCCCAAAATATCAGAAAAAATACAAATAATAAATATTTAATTGTGACATTTTATGTAAGCATTTGTATATAAAAGCACATATTTTTCTGTGTAATTTTGATTCCATGAACTGTAACAAAAAGTCCATAACGGATTACAATTCTGTATATTTTTGTATCTCCATTAGACTGAATGTACAAAGTTTTTGCCTCAGAAGTTAACGTAATGAGCTGTATGCAGTCACTAAGGGTCACTGCTGACAATTTTATATGTAACATTTTAATGACTTACGAGTTTCGAAAGTAGATGAAGCCACGAGGAGCAAGCTGAGGTCCGCAACAGTCTTAGGGAGGCAGAAGGCCCCCATAATACATCAAATACATAAGTGTCAAGCCTTCTGATGACTTTATCATAAACGCTGTGATCATTACACTGTCATTAGTTAGCTGACTCGGTTCCACCTCGTTAATGCGCACAAACAATCCGAGGTGCTGGGGATAATGTTGTGTGGTGTTGGTGGTGTTTAATGAGGGTCCGCATTTGCATACTGGCCTCCACCCCCACTTGCATTCCCATCTTACTCTCATTTATAAAAATAAATCACATTAGAACATCACCGGCTAATAAAGTAGACTGCAGCCCTCATCCCACGTGCCGATGATCGCCAAGATTCGGTTGCAGAAAAAACACAAAGCAGTCTCTGAAGATTAGAGAAGACCGATTATGGTGAAGAATCCTCATATGGCCCTGGAACATTCTTCATATTAACAGTGAGATGCTGAGGTAAATTATGCCATTGGTTGTGCATCCAGCAATCAAGTAATTTATCACACTATCTTCTGAAAGTTGGGGCAAATGTTGAAATTCAAGCTTATGGAATAATGCAAGCTCTGGTGGCGGTAAGATTTAATGAAATATTGCAGGACTGAAAATACGGATAAATAAGAAGTGAGCTTGATTTTGAAGTAGTTTTTAATCTTGATTGCACATAATTGTACAGGATACCACCTGAGGGGAGTTCATTTCATTGTCATTTCTGCATCATTGAGAGGCTTTGATTTAGTGGAAAGGAGATTATGCTGTGATTAATAAATGCTTCCGCTAATAGCAAAGGATATATTTTAAATCCAAATAACTAAGGCTGCTTTATATTCCTGATACCATGCGGTGTTTGACTATAAGCGCTGCCGCTTCAACTAGAGAGGTCAAAAGCTGCAACCTTAAAGGAGTACTTTGTCTTGTGTCCGTGTTCCGTTGTGCACCCCAAGTCCAAACCCACTAAATAAACAGTGTGTTTCCTGATGCCTAACGGTGTGCACAGTCCATGCACAGCTGATGTCAATCCACCCAGGACTACCAGAGGCCCCACTTTGCTCACTTACTTACTCTTTGGCTCGCTCCATCCTTCCTTCATGCTCAAATTGACACTTGGTGCAGAGGCAGGCAGACGGGGGGTCTCTTCGCCCCGCGCCTCCAGAGATGTGGCCCAGCTGTCAGCCGTCTAATCCAGTCCAACCTCCCCCTGAGCCAGGCAGGAACTCCAGGCTGCTTCCCCTCATCCTCACGCCTAGAGGCACAGCAAACAACTCAGCCTTCCTCGGCACCGTGCACGGCAAACCGGGAGGGGAGCCCTTCTCTAGTCAAATCGCTCTTAACTGTTCCTCATAAATCAAGCTCGGCTCTTTGATGGCACACTCCAAAAGACTTCTGATTGTGTTGGAAGAATAATGTTTTTAGTAACCTTGTGTTTATATCAACTGATCCATGTACGGTGCGATCGACAAACACAGACACACTCATCATCACTGGCATGAATGTTCTATACATTTTTGATTTTTAACGCTGCATTTGAACTTTGCATTTGGGATTGGATGATGTTACGACAAACATTTTCAAACACCTTTAAAACTGGGTGCACAAGGTTACATTTATTTTTCACCTTTTATGACGCCCCACTTTCTGTAGCCAACAAAAACATCATGCAAAATTTCTGGCTGGATATTTTCCCACACTTTGGAAACCTGCTTTTGGTGATCTGTGATCATTTTAGAGCTTGATCATGGATTCTGTCAAAGTTTCAACTGTTTTTTTTTTTTTGAATTGAAATGAAAGAATAGTCTGTCATCCTTCTGTATAATCCCATGTTATGGCAGGATAACAGACCCTCAGAATGATGCTGCCACCATAATGCTTGACAGCTGGCAGAGTGTTCTTATTTTACTTACTTTTGACTGTGCAGGTTTTAGGATGGATAAAGCAGGCTGACGTTAGACTTCTAGAATTGTGCTGACCTCAACCTTTTAAAAAGTTAATGGACAGTGTGTAGTATATTTTTGAGGACTTGGACCCAAGCACAGACTGAACAGTAGCAGCCTCATATTAGCTGTGATTAAGTTTAATTAATAAAAAGACATTTCTCAATAACCAGAATTTCCAGGTTAGATAAGACGTATCTAACCTGGAAAACTTTTTACATTTTTTCAAGCCTCAAATATATAGTTCAGATCTGAGCTCTTTAAGTTCTCTAACTTAAGCGAGAGTTGAGTTGGAGTATCAAACGTTAGTTACCATCTCTGCTTGAAAGAGATAAAGACTAACTGTAATTAAGACTTGAAAAGCTGTGGCTCTGTCCTACTTCATGTCCAAAATTTTTATGACTGTACATAATAATTTCTTCTGACTGGCTCTGTGACACATGCACATATTGTAGAGACTCTTTGTGATGCTATGCTGATTGAAGCAGAAAAAGTTTGTAGTCAGTTCTTTTAGAATGATCAAAATACTGACTTCATTTTCACCTTACACATCATATTATATGTATTACGGCTTTCACTTGAAGCTTTAGTAATAGTACGGCAGAGAGGAGTGGACATTTTCAGATTTAGTTACAAGTCTGAGAAATTGTCTAATACATTATCTTGTCATCCAGTAATTTTCATCTATCTGAGCTCTATTCACATACCACTGTTTTATAATCATAAACTGAATTTTTAAAACTGTATTTATTTCTGTTACTTTGGAAAGCTTAAGGCACACTTGTGTGTTTTCAGGAGTGTTTGTGTACCTTTGTGCGGCTCCCCATGGCATTCCCAAAATCAGTATTCCTGTAGATGTGTTTGATGTGTTTGAAGCCACGTAGCATACCTTGGAACATGACAGTAAACATGGCAGAGGCTTTCCCTCAGTGGAGCAGTGATGCACGTCACCCCTTCAGAAGTCTGTGACGGGTGTACAAACCAAACCCGCCGGGCCACACCGCCTCCTGGGATTCTTCCTCACTTTGCCTCGCTGACTGGCTGCGTGTTGCTGCTGATAATAATTCCACCACCTCCCCTCTTTCTTCTCCCCCAGCCCGGAAAACAAAAGAGCAAACTTAAAATGAGTGACAAGCAAATAAGAGAATTATAAAACATCAGCTTATGACAAGTTATGGAACCCGCTTAACTGGTTATGTGACCCAGCAACAGTAGATGTCGTGATATATTGTGGTCTAATGTTTTGTCTGTGTTTCATCCCTGGAAAATCACTAGTGTATGTTTCCTGCATGCATCCCTGGGGAAATTAAGAGGCGCACCAATGTATCTCAGGAGGATTCCCCTAAGAATGAGAATAAAGCAGGCAGCATGAAAGAGTAGTGTTGGTGTGAGGGAGTTATTGGTCTGGCAAAGGAATTGCCAACACATCAAAATAGCACGGGTGTTGAACAAGACAGAAACTTGCACCATTTACACCTGCCAGAGAGAGAAACAAAGAGAAAGCGCAACTCTGACATGGAAAATTTCCATAACCACACACGCATCCACGCACACACACACACACACACACACACACCCACACACACACACACACACACACACTCACAACATGATGTGAGGTGCAAAAGTTGAAGCTTTGTGTCAGGCTGAATTTCACAAAGTGGCAGATACAACATGTTCACATGACAGGGGCGCTTTAAGTGTTATTTCGGGGGGTTGTGAACATAAGTCATTTGTATACAGAGGTGCATTTATATTGTCATGTTCGGACTGCTTCGAATGAGGACGGGCCTGTATTCAGGGGACAGATCTGAGTGCATGTAAACTTCACAGAAGAGAGAATATATACACTGGATATCAGCTACAGACAGAGAGAACTGACTGACTTAAGTTGCTTAACTTTTCAAAACCCAAACAGCAGTTCTCAACTATAGTGAATAAAGTTGACTATAGTCAACTTTATTGTATGTATGGTGTCGATCTCAGCTGCTCTGTCAAATCCAGAATTCAAATGTAATGGATACAGTACTTCAAGTAAACTTTTTTTTTGTCACCAGTATTATTAAAGTTATAAGCTAGTAAAACATAATATGATATACTTTAAAAAGAAATCTAATGATTTTTTTCCAGCATCACTTATTACTTTTGCATTAACTATATTGAGTAGGTTTTGTGAACACTGCATAGCAGATGGTTTCAGTCAGCAGCATTGTTAATCAGTTGTCATGGATACACAGAAAGCTATATTTTATTTCATAAAAAGATTTAATATTCTCAAAATACCACTATATATAAACATAATCACATATATAGAAACAATGTTTCAACCAGCAGCAATCAAATTTACACTGCACACATCTTGTCATGTGATTTGATCCTGAATGATTTTGCTGTGGACAAAGGTTTGATGTACTTTAAATAACTCTTAAAAATAAATCTAGTTTATTAAAAATATTCAACTATAGTCTGGAATGCATAATGTATTGATGCTGTAAATTGCTCACTGCAATAATTCCTCATTTAACATTGACGCAAACATTAACACAGTAGCTTCTCAAAAACCTGTACAACTTCTTTGTTAAAGGTCTCTAACAAAAAAGTGTGCACGTATATGTATGAAAAAGAATTGAATCGTAGTCATCCACAAATTACGATCGTTACATGCAACATTTAAAAACAAATGAAGGATTTTACTTGACTGTAGGCCTGAAAAACCTAATTCTAATACTGTGAAAAACAGGTTATATTGGTAACAGAAACACTAACACCTTGTACTACATAGATGTTGCGATATTTAACAGATCAACCCTATAAAAACCAACCAAATAAAACAGTTTCATACATAATCTGAGACAATAACTTGACTTATATTGTTTGTTGTGATTTGGGTTTTGTAGGTGTTTCTACCTGTTAGTCAACTTAACTTTTTCTATATAATGAAAATCAATTCAGTATTGATGAGGGACGCAATGATCACATGAAAGACTTTCTTAATTCATAACTACAGGGAAACTATGAGGATGCCAGAGAAAAGAACAAGTCACACAAGAACTTTTTTGTGACTGGAGTGGGAGGCAAGAGTTCACTGAAAGCTGGATGAAAATAAAGAACAGATGAGATGGGGCAGCTGAGGAGTATTTTGTAGATGAGATGTTGCAGAAGGGAGAAGGGTGGTGGAGATGAGTAGAAGGGGGCTAGGG
This sequence comes from Poecilia formosa, assembly GCF_000485575.1. NCBI lineage: Eukaryota > Metazoa > Chordata > Actinopteri > Cyprinodontiformes > Poeciliidae > Poecilia > Poecilia formosa. The sequence continues at coordinate 785,698 of NW_006800043.1, forward strand.
GGTGTGAATCTAGGCCAGTGTCCAGACTCAGAGCACCAAAGGCCCCGAGTCTCTGGATGCTCCGTGTCAGCCCTCTGACAGGAGAAATGGGACTTTAAGACAGAGTTTTCCACCACCAGACGCTCCCCTTCTCCTCTGAAGAATATCACCCCCCTCCTCCTCCTCTTCCTCCTGCTCCTGCTCTTCTTCCTTGACATACTCACCAGTCAGAGTTTGAGGAGAGAAATGCACTCGTTACAATAAGGAGGGCACATGGCATGGGACCTCAGGCTTTGAGTGCCGCCTCCTCCACACTCTCAGTAGAATTGGGATCTTTCCTGCAACTACAGAGCATCTCTAAAGCTGATGTGCAGTAAATAGAATTTCTGAGGAGATCTCAGTCTGCTGAAGTGCATGTCCACACAATATGCTTCTCAGCTCGTTGCCCAAATAAACCGCATGTATTTGTCATGAATGCACAATTCCCTCAAAACAGAATTTGAATGTTCCTCCTCAGTTTTTGTCACCCTTTCGTTTCGGCGAGTTCGACTCGTTCTCTCCTGCTCCACAAATAAGGCAGACGTATTGTCAGGCTTAATCAGGTGGTCTGTTACCTTGGCAATTAAAGCCTTGTTAGAGATATAAAACCTTGAAACTCAAATGGAGAGTCCCCGGTGAGTCAAATCACGGAGCAAATCCTTAAACCAAACAACCTTCCACTGGGAACACTTCTTCTCTGAGGATAGATGTTTAATTATGTCTGCGTGTTTGGGGGCTAAAGGAAGGAAAAAGTGTTACACTCCCTTTTGTTTGACTAAAAAGCTCATGAGTATTTATTGGAATTAATTAAAGTGGCAATCAGTGTTTTCTTNAAAGTGTTAAAATCTCATGAACTTTTGCTTATTTTCTGTAGGCTTTGTGTACTGTCTATATCCATTGATTGGAGTTCTGATTCCTTTACACATCAGTGATCACAAAACTGTTTGTGCGAGGGTTGCTGTTCCTTGCAGTACGCCATCAGTTGATTTCAGAAAAATCATTAAAATCATAAGATGCCAAACAGGCACAAAATGGACAAATTAGACAGTAAAAATTGTGGCATGTTCAGAATAAAACCTTTAAAGACAGATGACTCCTCGTAATACCAGAAGAAAAGTACAAAATCTGGAGGGGTCAAAATAAAGCAAATCCTTTTCAATTCAATTAAAAAAAAATATTCCAGAGGGAAAGTTAAATGCTGTTTTAACTCACATTATTTAAGAGTTTTAATTAATGGGTAAGTGGGTCTAAAAAATTCTGTTCAGCAACAGCAATTAGCACTTTGAGAGGCAGACTCAACTGAGATGAGAAATACTACATTTTCTGATATTATTTCCCCCAAAATATCAGAAAAAATACAAATAATAAATATTTAATTGTGACATTTTATGTAAGCATTTGTATATAAAAGCACATATTTTTCTGTGTAATTTTGATTCCATGAACTGTAACAAAAAGTCCATAACGGATTACAATTCTGTATATTTTTGTATCTCCATTAGACTGAATGTACAAAGTTTTTGCCTCAGAAGTTAACGTAATGAGCTGTATGCAGTCACTAAGGGTCACTGCTGACAATTTTATATGTAACATTTTAATGACTTACGAGTTTCGAACGTAGATGAAGCCACGAGGAGCAAGCTGAGGTCCGCAACAGTCTTAGGGAGGCAGAAGGCCCCCATAATACATCAAATACATAAGTGTCAAGCCTTCTGATGACTTTATCATAAACGCTGTGATCATTACACTGTCATTAGTTAGCTGACTCGGTTCCACCTCGTTAATGCGCACAAACAATCCGAGGTGCTGGGGATAATGTTGTGTGGTGTTGGTGGTGTTTAATGAGGGTCCGCATTTGCATACTGGCCTCCACCCCCACTTGTGTTCCCATCTTACTCTCATTTATAAAAATAAATCACATTAGAACATCACCGGCTAATAAAGTAGACTGCAGCCCTCATCCCACGTGCCGATGATCGCCAAGATTCGGTTGCAGAAAAAACACAAAGCAGTCTCTGAAGATTAGAGAAGACCGATTATGGTGAAGAATCCTCATATGGCCCTGGAACATTCTTCATATTAACAGTGAGATGCTGAGGTAAATTATGCCATTGGTTGTGCATCCAGCAATCAAGTAATTTATCAAACTATCTTCTGAAAGTTGGGGCAAATGTTGAAATTCAAGCTTATGGAATAATGCAAACTCTGGTGGCGGTAAGATTTAATGAAATATTGCAGGACTGAAAATACGGATAAATAAGAAGTGAGCTTGATTTTGAAGTAGTTTTTAATCTTGATTGCACATAATTGTACAGGATACCACCTGAGGGGAGTTCATTTCATTGTCATTTCTGCATCATTGAGAGGCTTTGATTTAGTGGAAAGGAGATTATGCTTTGATTAATAAATGCTTCCGCTAATAGCAAAGGATATATTTTAAATCCAAATAACTAAGGCTGCTTTATATTCCTGATACCATGCGGTGTTTGACTATAAGCGCTGCTGCTTCAACTAGAGAGGTCAAAAGCTGCAACCTTAAAGGAGTACTTTGTCTTGTGTCCGTGTTCCGTTGTGCACCCCAAGTCCAAACCCACTAAATAAACAGTGTGTTTCCTGATGCCTAACGGTGTGCACAGTCCATGCACAGCTGATGTCAATCCACCCAGGACTACCAGAGGCCCCACTTTGCTCACTTACTTACTCTTTGGCTCGCTCCATCCTTCCTTCATGCTCAAATTGACACTTGGTGCAGAGGCAGGCAGACGGGGGGTCTCTTCGCCCCGCGCCTCCAGAGATGTGGCCCAGCTGTCAGCCGTCTAATCCAGTCCAACCTCCCCCTGAGCCAGGCAGGAACTCCAGGCTGCTTCCCCTCATCCTCACGCCTAGAGGCACAGCAAACAACTCAGCCTTCCTCGGCACCGTGCACGGCAAACCGGGAGGGGAGCCCTTCTCTAGTCAAATCGCTCTTAACTGTTCCTCATAAATCAAGCTCGGCTCTTTGATGGCACACTCCAAAAGACTTCTGATTGTGTTGGAAGAATAATGTTTTTAGTAACCTTGTGTTTATATCAACTGATCCATGTACGGTGCGATCGACAAACACAGACACACTCATCATCACTGGCATGAATGTTCTATACATTTTTGATTTTTAACGCTGCATTTGAACTTTGCATTTGGGATTGGATGATGTTACGACAAACATTTTCAAACACCTTTAAAACTGGGTGCACAAGGTTACATTTATTTTTCACCTTTTATGACGCCCCACTTTCTGTAGCCAACAAAAACATCATGCAAAATTTCTGGCTGGATATTTTCCCACACTTTGGAAACCTGCTTTTGGTGATCTGTGATCATTTTAGAGCTTGATCATGGATTCTGTCAAAGTTTCAACTGTTTTTTTTTTTTTGAATTGAAATGAAAGAATAGTCTGTCATCCTTCTGTATAATCCCATGTTATGGCAGGATAACAGACCCTCAGAATGATGCTGCCACCATAATGCTTGACAGCTGGCAGAGTGTTCTTATTTTACTTACTTTTGACTGTGCAGGTTTTAGGATGGATAAAGCAGGCTGACGTTAGACTTCTAGAATTGTGCTGACCTCAACCTTTTAAAAAGTTAATGGACAGTGTGTAGTATATTTTTGAGGACTTGGACCCAAGCACAGACTGAACAGTAGCAGCCTCATATTAGCTGTGATTAAGTTTAATTAATAAAAAGACATTTCTCAATAACCAGAATTTCCAGGTTAGATAAGACGTATCTAACCTGGAAAACTTTTTACATTTTTTCAAGCCTCAAATATATAGTTCAGATCTGAGCTCTTTAAGTTCTCTAACTTAAGCGAGAGTTGAGTTGGAGTATCAAACGTTAGTTACCATCTCTGCTTGAAAGAGATAAAGACTAACTGTAATTAAGACTTGAAAAGCTGTGGCTCTGTCCTACTTCATGTCCAAAATTTTTATGACTGTACATAATAATTTCTTCTGACTGGCTCTGTGACACATGCACATATTGTAGAGACTCTTTGTGATGCTATGCTGATTGAAGCAGAAAAAGTTTGTAGTCAGTTCTTTTAGAATGATCAAAATACTGACTTCATTTTCACCTTACACATCATATTATATGTATTACGGCTTTCACTTGAAGCTTTAGTAATAGTACGGCAGAGAGGAGTGGACATTTTCAGATTTAGTTACAAGTCTGAGAAATTGTCTAATACATTATCTTGTCATCCAGTAATTTTCATCTATCTGAGCTCTATTCACATACCACTGTTTTATAATCATAAACTGAATTTTTAAAACTGTATTTATTTCTGTTACTTTGGAAAGCTTAAGGCACACTTGTGTGTTTTCAGGAGTGTTTGTGTACCTTTGTGCGGCTCCCCATGGCATTCCCAAAATCAGTATTCCTGTAGATGTGTTTGATGTGTTTGAAGCCACGTAGCATACCTTGGAACATGACAGTAAACATGGCAGAGGCTTTCCCTCAGTGGAGCAGTGATGCACGTCACCCCTTCAGAAGTCTGTGACGGGTGTACAAACCAAACCCGCCGGGCCACACCGCCTCCTGGGATTCTTCCTCACTTTGCCTCGCTGACTGGCTGCGTGTTGCTGCTGATAATAATTCCACCACCTCCCCTCTTTCTTCTCCCCCAGCCCGGAAAACAAAAGAGCAAACTTAAAATGAGTGACAAGCAAATAAGAGAATTATAAAACATCAGCTTATGACAAGTTATGGAACCCGCTTAACTGGTTATGTGACCCAGCAACAGTAGATGTCGTGATATATTGTGGTCTAATGTTTTGTCTGTGTTTCATCCCTGGAAAATCACTAGTGTATGTTTCCTGCATGCATCCCTGGGGAAATTAAGAGGCGCACCAATGTATCTCAGGAGGATTCCCCTAAGAATGAGAATAAAGCAGGCAGCATGAAAGAGTAGTGTTGGTGTGAGGGAGTTATTGGTCTGGCAAAGGAATTGCCAACACATCAAAATAGCACGGGTGTTGAACAAGACAGAAACTTGCACCATTTACACCTGCCAGAGAGAGAAACAAAGAGAAAGCGCAACTCTGACATGGAAAATTTCCATAACCACACACGCATCCACGCACACACACACACACACACACACACACCCACACACACACACACACACACACACTCACAACATGATGTGAGGTGCAAAAGTTGAAGCTTTGTGTCAGGCTGAATTTCACAAAGTGGCAGATACAACATGTTCACATGACAGGGGCGCTTTAAGTGTTATTTCGGGGGGTTGTGAACATAAGTCATTTGTATACAGAGGTGCATTTATATTGTCATGTTCGGACTGCTTCGAATGAGGACGGGCCTGTATTCAGGGGACAGATCTGAGTGCATGTAAACTTCACAGAAGAGAGAATATATACACTGGATATCAGCTACAGACAGAGAGAACTGACTGACTTAAGTTGCTTAACTTTTCAAAACCCAAACAGCAGTTCTCAACTATAGTGAATAAAGTTGACTATAGTCAACTTTATTGTATGTATGGTGTCGATCTCAGCTGCTCTGTCAAATCCAGAATTCAAATGTAATGGATACAGTACTTCAAGTAAACTTTTTTTTTGTCACCAGTATTATTAAAGTTATAAGCTAGTAAAACATAATATGATATACTTTAAAAAGAAATCTAATGATTTTTTTCCAGCATCACTTATTACTTTTGCATTAACTATATTGAGTAGGTTTTGTGAACACTGCATAGCAGATGGTTTCAGTCAGCAGCATTGTTAATCAGTTGTCATGAATAAACAGAAAGCTGTATTTTATTTCATAAAAAGATTTAATATTCTCAAAATACCACTATACATAAACATAATCACGTATATAGAAACAATGTTTCAACCAGCAGCAATCAAATTTACACTGCACACATCTTGTCATGTGATTTGATCCTGAATGATTTTGCTGTGGACAAAGGTTTGATGTACTTTAAATAACTCTTAAAAATAAATCTAGTTTATTAAAACTATTCAACTATAGTCTGGAATGCATAATGTATTAATGCTGTAAATTGCTCACTGCAATAATTCCTCATTTAACATTGACGCAAACATTAACACAGTAGCTTCTCAAAAACCTGTACAACTTCTTTGTTAAAGGTCTCTAATAAAAAAGTGTGCAGGTATATGTATGAAAAAGAATTGAATCGTAGTCATCCACAAATTACGATCGTTACATGCAACATTTAAAAACAAATGAAGGATTTTACTTGACTGTAGGCCTGAAAAACCTAATTCTAATACTGTGAAAAACAGGTTATATTGGTAACAGAAACACTAACACCTTGTACTACATAGATGTTGCGATATTTAACAGATCAACCCGATAAAAACCAACCAAATAAAACAGTTTCATACATAATCTGAGACAATAACTTGACTTATATTGTTTGTTGTGATTTGGGTTTTGTAGGTGTTTCTACCTGTTAGTCAACCTCACTTTTTCTATATAATGAAAATCAATTCAGTATTGATGAGGGACGCAATGATCACATGAAAGACTTTCTTAATTCATAACTACAGGGAAACTATGAGGATGCCAGAGAAAAGAACAAGTCACACAAGAACTTTTTTGTGACTGGAGTGGGAGGCAAGAGTTCACTGAAAGCTGGATGAAAATAAAGAACAGATGAGATGGGGCAGCTGAGGAGTATTTTGTAGATGAGATGTTGCAGAAGGGAGAAGGGTGGTAGAGATGAGTAGAGGGGGGGATAGAGGGTGTGAATCTAGGCCAGTGTCCAGACTCAGAGCACCAAAGGCCCCGAGTCTCTGGATGCTCCGTGTCAGCCCTCTGACAGGAGAAATGGGACTTTAAGACAGAGTTTTCCACCACCAGACGCTCCCCTTCTCCTCTGAAGAATATCACCCCCCTCCTCCTCCTCTTCCTCCTGCTCCTGCTCTTCTTCCTTGACATACTCACCAGTCAGAGTTTGAGGAGAGAAATGCACTCGTTACAATAAGGAGGGCACATGGCATGGGACCTCAGGCTTTGAGTGCCGCCTCCTCCACACTCTCAGTAGAATTGGGATCTTTCCTGCAACTACAGAGCATCTCTAAAGCCGATGTGCAGTAAATAGAATTTCTGAGGAGATCTCAGTCTGCTGAAGTGCATGTCCACACAATATGCTTCTCAGCTCGTTGCCCAAATAAACCGCATGTATTTGTCATGATTGCACAATTCCCTCAAAACAGAATTTGAATGTTCCTCCTCAGTTTTTGTCACCCTTTCGTTTCGGCGAGTTCGACTCGTTCTCTCCTGCTCCACAAATAAGGCAGACGTATTGTCAGGCTTAATCAGGTGGTCTGTTACCTTGGCAATTAAAGCCTTGTTAGAGATATAAAACCTTGAAACTCAAATGGAGAGTCCCCGGTGAGTCAAATCACGGAGCAAATCCTTAAACCAAACAACCTTCCACTGGGAACACTTCTTCTCTGAGGATAGATGTTTAATTATGTCTGCGTGTTTGGGGGCTAAAGGAAGGAAAAAGTGTTACACTCCCTTTTGTTTGACTAAAAAGCTCATGAGTATTTATTGGAATTAATTAAAGTGGCAATCAGTGTTTTCTTTCTTCTTTATTTTCTTGAATGTCAAAATATTGGCTTAATATCGCGACTGTGAGGCACCATACTTTGAATTCAGTGTGTGAATTCTTTTGTAACAGAGAACAGAAATAATTAGATTTTAGTCTCGTTTTCTTTTCCTGATTTAACAAATTAATTTTTAAGATATTGCTGCTCAATGTGATCCATTTATCATTTATTCCCAGCTGATGCAAAAACACCTTTTTTTTTTTTTTTTTCTAACTCTCCTAAACTAGGCCAACCATTTTCCCTCATGAGCGTCCCTTAAAAAAACATAATGCTATGTATTTGGGAAAAATGAAGAGATAATTTATCATTATTTAATGATGTCTCAAGCACGCTACCTCACACATGGTGCAGTCAGTGACAACAGCTGTGCAGGATGTCTTCACAGAGTCTCAGCGTCTCTGCGTGCTAAGTCCCTTTGACCCATTCTTTAGTGTCCAACAAGACTTGCGTCTCCTTTTTTCATTTCTACATGTTCCTTTTTTAGTGCCATTTCTTTGTTCCCCTCTGCAAACAGACCTGACATACATCTCGTTGTCTAAATAAGGGTATGTGAGAGCAGGGAGCAGAGGCCTTGGCTAATCGGCACATAGCCGAGACTCAGACCAAAATTCTGGACAGGTGAGTCAAATCGCCTCCCAGCCTCATCTTTAGAGCGAGGGTCAAATCAGCTCCATCCTTTATGCCCTGGTTCCAGATTCAGCCTGCAGTCCCAAGTTGCCTGGCCTCCATCTCTAGTTGCTGGTTGCCTTCCTTGTGGACGCTGTGGGAGAAAACAGCGAGCAGCTGTTCTATCATGGGAGCCTCCTGTGTGCACCCTCTGCCGCCCCCGAGAGTGTTGACCTTTTCCTTTAATTAACGCTTTCCCAACTCCCGCCACCACAGTCCAGGGAGAGGTTTTTTGCAAGTGTAAGAGAGGCGGAGGGGGGAGTCATTGGGGAGCGAGAGAGGTGGTTGATGGGTGGCAGCGGTGAAGGTGAGAGAAGTGAGGAGGAGGAAGGATGAATAATGCCTGCATGGCCTGGGAGTGGGAGTTCTTCTAATCCTTTGGAGTCGATCTAGTCCACATTTCTTCACACAACGTCAGTCTTTCTACACAGATGACTGTTTTCCAGAGACAACCCTAACATAAATTGGATGCAGGTGACAGTTGCTCTTAATTTTTACAGCAAAATTGTTATTGACAGTTTGCAACTGAATGCAGATGGGGATATTTTAAATAAACTGATTTGACTGCTCTTGGTTTTAAATGTTTACAGTGCCTTACAAAAGTATTTACAGAATTTCATTGATTTTTTTTTTTTTTTTTTTTTTTTACATTTTCTCACCCCACAAATGTCAACGCACTCGATTGAGATTTAATAAGATGAAATATAAACCCAAAATTTGTACATATTGTACATGTAGAAACCTCACGAAAAAAAAACATGTGTTGAATCTGTATGCAGCTCCCTTAAGTCAATATTCATTAAAGATGAATTCACTCTTTAATGCAGTGGCATTTTCAAGTCTTTAAAGATGTTGCTACAATCTTGGCACATCTGCAGCTTGCAAAGTCTTCTGTAACATTCCAAGCTCAGTGAGATTGCATCTTTTTTTTCCCCTTTAAGTCAGATTCTAAATCACTTTTAGGTCTGAGATTTGACTGGGCCTTTTATTATTTAAACATGTTTTCTTCTAAATCTTTCCATACTGCTGAATATTTAGGTTCAGTGTTCAGTTGGCAGCCTCAAGTCTCTTGAAGATATGAATCTTTAACTCATTTCTTCCAGTATTGCCCTGTGTTTACTTCTACTCATCGTCTCTTTAACTCTAACTACTAACTATCCATACTGAAGAAACGTATCTCCATAGCATGATAACGAACATAGTTCACAGGGGGATGGCGCAGGGAACTCTATTTATTGATTAAGTTTCTGAATTGAATTTTTTTGAAGGCCTTCATACATTGAAAGCCCTAAAAAAAAAAAAAGTAGGAACATATATTTACATTTTCTTTAACTTCACAGTCATTCACCGACTTGCATTGACTAATTCTAATAAAACACAATGAAGTTTGTGATTCTAATTTGATAAAATATGACAAAGTTCAAACTCAACGGACACTTTTGCGTATCTCTATTATACGGAGTTAAAGCCTAAAAATGTTCTTGGGAACTCTGCAAATTCCTCATATATTTATTCATTAATGTACAGATAATAGACTGTTTCTGCTTCACCGATGTGATAAATTCAATGTGAGATCCACTGAACCTGATAAGCATACATGTCTTGAGGTGTCAAGCTCCTTGTGTAAAATGCTCTGTATGATGAGGGTCTATGTGTCACAGCTACATGTTGCAGCATAGTTACTCACTGTACCAGCAAATATGGTGGTGAGCACATTTGATCTCATCTCAATGTGAGGATCTCTTAATGAGAGTGCGGTAATGAACACAAAAAAAAAAGCCATTTTAAAGTGAAGAAAGGTATGCTCTATGTTCCTTTCATCTTGTGAGGTAGTGCCAACTGGAAAAATGTCCATCTTCCTCTGGGAGGTTTTTATGTTCATCTTGGCGCACGCTAATGTCCCCAGAGGATCCTCTTTCTTGGCATGTTTATAGTGGTCACCACTTGCTGTATATGGGCTGTGGAGGTCAAAGCTATTTGTGAAGGACATGAAACCCCTGGAATAATTTTATCACAGTATGACACTACTCTGTACCACTCTTTACACAATTGTTAGAAAAACAACAAAAAACTTATGCTAAGCTGGTTTAAATGCACATATCAACAATCTAAACATGTTCTGTACCTTAAAAGGAGTCAGCTTGTGAATGTGTTTTATTATTGATCACAGTAGTGTCTTGTAAAAGTATTCATGCTGCTTGGAGTCGTCACATTTTTGTCGCATCAGAACTACAAGTACTGATCTGATTTGTTTTGTTAGGATTTTATCTGATAGACCAACACAAAACTATTCGTCTTATAAGAAAAATAAATAAAAAAAATAAAATAAAATTGCACCTAATAAAAACACAAAATGTTTGTTATTCGTTAATTCTGACATGAATATGCGTGGGCTGTCTGTGTACAGCAATTGTCCAGTCTTGTTTAGTTTGCAAACCAAAAAGTTACTTGCCATGTAGTGCCTCCTACATGGCTCACGGAAAACAACAACAATTTCTTTAAGATTCTTTTTGCCACTTGTCCTCAAAGGCCAGACTTGTTAAGTTCCCAAAAAAGGCTGTCTGGTCAAAAGACTCCCCTGAGCTCTTGATCTCAATATTTTCTTCAAACTTGTTGGCTGCTCCCCTGATAAATGCTATCCAAACTTTTTTTCTGAAAGGCCCTGTCAATGGTAGGTTTGTAGTTGTGCTACAGTCGTTGCTATTTTATTTCTGTGCTTTGATTGCCTTATGACAGTCTTCCATGAGACAATCAAAGCTTGGGACATTGTTTTACTTTATAATTGCTTTAAAATTCTCTTCATCTTCAATCCTTTACCTGTTTGCTGTGTTCTTTTGTCTTCATTATTGAGGTTTTTCTCTGCTGAATTTTGTGAGAGAACAGAAATCAAATGGATAGCACAAATTTACATTTGTACTTACTTTGTGGTTAATTGGTGACATAAATGGAAAAAAAAAAACAAAAAATAACACCTCAGGATATATGAATGCTTTTGCTACGTTTTAGTCTAAATAAACGGTAATTGCATGTTGAAGTCACACAACTTACTCTGTTGTCACCACGGTAGAGCTAACATTCCATACATCTTACCGTTACATGAAGGATATATGTGAGTGCAACATGTTCTGACCTCAGTTTCATGATTGAGTAAGTCAGAAGGGAAGCTGCCAGGACCTTCTCCTCATGAAGACCCAGAGCAAGGGCACTATCTCCCCAACCCCATAGATCAGCCAGGCCTGAATGTCAAAGCGCACAGCAGCCGCCTTGGTGCCAGGAGTCCCCCCTCTCACTCCCTCTCTGGCCCAGGATCTGCTGTCTGGTGACACCACTGTGCTAATGACCTGCTTTGGGATTTGCTCCGTGGGGCTCCTTGGCTTGGGAAGATGGAAGTTGCAGATTTCCAGCTGGAAGGTCACTGTGGACGATGACCACTTGCGCTACATATTTCTCTGTTTTTGTTGACGTCCTTTAAATTGTTACCCTCAACTGTTCCTGACATGTCTCATTATTTGCACCATTTCTTAGTATAGACAGACTCTGATTTTGCTTGGACTGCATACATATGATAATTTCTAGCTCCAAAGTCTAATTGCGCAACAATTTGGATAACGGTGAAGTTGGAAAGCAGAACTCACGCCTTGCTTGCCAAATCTAAAGCCCTCTGATTGTTAGCTCTCCATGTAATTTTTGTTCTTTTTTTTTTTAATCAGTTTACCGTGAGTAGATGCATCAGTACTCAGAGGCCAGCGTTTTCAGTCACTCATACTCTTTACTTTTTTTCTCTTTCTCCCTCTCTCAGCCTCAGGAGTTTGGCTCATTGGAGCAGAGTGTGAAGCCTCCGGAGGGGGCTCTTCTGGTGTTGGAGGCACCTCAACGACCTCACCCGTACGCAGTGTGGGTGGCATCCAACCGGGGAGGCACCACAGACTGAAGACGGTGATGCTCCTAGTGGACTCTCCCAGGATTCAGCCTTATTCCGGGGTCATGCATTCCAGCAATCTCTGTAATTATAAGCAAGTAAGACAAAAAAAGAAAAAGTTCAGTCTCCTGTTTTTCTCAGAATGAGCTTGCCTCACTCCTCAAGGGAAACATTCACATGTCTGAGTTTCAGGAGCTGGATGGGTTTTAATGAGGCAAGTCAAATGTGTGTGTGTGGTTACATGTCTGTGCATCTGCCCTCTTCTAAAGATCATAATTGACCAACTATGCTTTTAAGCCACCCTTTCTCCACCGTCTCTTAGCCTATTCTGCTAAATAGCCTTCAGTTATTATTATTTTTTACAGGAGATGTATCATTGGGATTTAAACTTTCTTTGTTTATAGAAGTTTATTTAGTACTTTTTTTTTCCTTTGGAGACCATCTGAGCCAAATGGACAGAGGGTGAGTGAGGGCACAGGTCAATAAGAGCTACTGAAGGAACCAAACACCCGAGGGCCTCAGATTCCACTGGGGAACATTTCACCCTGCTGGGAGGCAGATTGAAATCTCCAGTGCTGCAGCACAGACTTTCTTGGTATGGTGGTTTAAGGTCTGACGAAAATGGAAAAAAAAAAAAATGCACACAGAACTGTTCATATTTTCTTAAAAAAAAAAAAAAAGCTCTTAAAAGAAGACCGCCTCTGCATTTTCAATTGTATCTCACTGGCTTTTTAGCCACAGAAGGACAATGAAATTAGGCTTTCGCTTATGCTGTTTATGAGAATGAACACATCACATTTTGAAGGAGCATAAACGCGTGTGCTGATATAAATTTATGTGCTTTGTTTTGTTATCTTTGCACGATTCCCTTCCTGCTATTTCCGCAGAGGTAAGACTTGAGAAAAGAACATTTTGGTTGATTTTATTTTTTTTTATTTGCTCCAAAAATTTGTACTTTTTACTCTCCTTTCCATATTTATAAGGTAAACCATGAGGGGAAAGTCATGTCAGGCAGTTTTCAGAGCATCATGAGCTGCCTTCTTTGCATGAGGTTTATTCTAGAGGTTCTTGAAAGAGAGGGGGGAAAAAAAGAGAAAAACTTCTGAGGGAGCGTGCACTTTTACTAAGAGACTCGGCTGCGTGAGCTGTGAGCCGACTCAAGCCTTGCATTGTCACTAATGAAAGTTGCAAAGAGCCCTGGAGGACCGCGGCGCAATGTTTGTTTGTGTTTGAGAGTATTCAGGAGATATGAGTGGGGTGGGGGTGGGAGAGGTGGGGTTGGGTAAGGTGCCAAAAAACTTTGGGAGATCTGTCTGACAGAGCGCCGCGACGCAGCGCAGGAACTTTGGAGCATTGTTAAACATTGAAGTTTCAAGGCAACCGGGACCTCCTGACAGATTTCCTAGCACCTACCGACAGATGTTTTACATGTTTGTGTTTACCAAGTTTACTGTAGTTTGTGAGGGGGCCGGATTTACCAAAGCGTGCCGTGTCAATCTGTGTCACACTTGTTTGTATTGATCTTTTGCTAATGTTTTGTGGCAGCAAGTGGGTTAGGGAGCTATTTGAAAAACAAAAGGTGCAGATACAATTATAAACAAAAAACCTTGACATCACAAGTAGGTCATAGGCTCTAATTTAAAACACTTACATTTTATGTCTATCACAGGTCTATGTGCAAAGATTAAAAAAAAAAAAAAAAGATCTGTTGAAACAAAAGGAAAATAATGACTGTCATCCTGTATATAGAATGCCTTGCAAAAGTATTCATACCCCTTGAACTTGTTGACATTTTGTCGTGTTATTACTTCATACTTCAATACAATTGAAGTGATTGTGATTTTTTGGGTGTAAGACTAATAAAAGAAGTATATGATTGTGAAGTGGAAGAAAAATCATGCATAAATTTTTTCTTCTGTAAATTAAAATCTGAGAGAAAATGTTTTACTCAAATAAATCAAAGCAAAGCATTAATCAGAGTTAATGCTTTGCAGGACCACGTCATTGCAAATGAGCTGTAGCTCATTGCTCATCCATAGGATGAGTTTTTGTTCATTTTTTAAATGAAAAAAATTTAAATTTCAATCAGAGCGGGTGTAGGGCCTTTCAGTTCTTAAGCAGATTTAAATCTGGACTTTGACTAGAACATTCTGACAAATTAATGTGCTTCGATACAAGTCAATCCATTGGGCCTTTCAGTTCTTAAGCAGATTTAAATCTGGACTTTGACTGGACCATTCTGACAAATTAATGTGCTTCGATACAAGTCAATCCATTGAAACTCTTGCTCTACGTTGCTGAAAAACAAACCTCCACGACAAACTCAAGTTCTCTACACCCTTGAAAATGTTTTCTTTTAGGACTACGTTATATTTAGCTCCATCCATCATCAACTCCGACCATCATGCCTGATGGTACAGAAGAAAACAACCTCCAGAGCTTGAACTGTCTCCAACATGTTTCATGGTGGGAATGATGAGTTCAGGGTGATCCGTCCGTCCGTCCGTCCGTCCGTCCGTATGTCTGTACGTACGTACACCCTTGACCCTAGTGGGGTCGGGAGGGTTGCTGGTGCCTATCTCCAGCGAACTTTTCGGGCGAGAGGCGGGGTACACCCTGGACAGGTCACCAATCTGTCGCAAGTTCAGAGTGATATGTAAGGTTTTACATGTTGGCCTAAAATATCAATTTTGGTGTGATCTGACCAAAGCATATTCATTCACATGTGTGCACTGAGTGCTACTTGGGCTGTGCCGAAATGCAAACAGGACTTCTTGACTTTCTTTTAAACATGTATGTTTTCCTGCCATAAATTTACTAAAGCCCAGATTTGTTGAGGGTGCAGCTTATAAACCTATTAGTTTGCTGATAAGTTTATCAGCAAAGCTTACTTGAGAGAAGAGGGTAAACCTGGAGAACTGGACCCATAACAACAACCTGATCCTCGACTTAACCAAGATGAAGAAGATGATTCGAGATTTTAGAAGATTGAAGTCCATCATCCATTCCCTTGTCAGCATCAGCATCAAAAGAGTGGAGGTTGCCCAATTCTTCAAGTATTACAACCGCCAAGAGGACTGATGACACGACAGCAACGGTCAAGAAGGCACTTCAAATACTTCACTTCTTGAGATGCTTGAAGAGCTGGTGGTGAGTTTCTATTGGTCAGTCACTGAGACAGTGCTCGTGTACCATAGTGCAGAATGATACTGTGGCTGTACAGCAAAGAACAGTTATGTTCTCTGGTGTATTATCTTGTTTTATCAGCTTTTCTGTCAACAGATTTTCCAAGAGCTGTGGATCTCTGCAGCTCCTCCAGAGTTACTTTTGGATCTCTTGACTGATTTCTGAATCATGCTATCCTGTTAGCTTAAGTTTTCTGAGATTCCTTGGTACATATGCAGCAGTGCCTTTCATTTGCCCTTTTCATTAAATAGATTAAACTGTGTGAAATCTCCAAAGCCTTGGATGTAGCTTTTTAACTTTTCTTCCAATCCAGAATAATTTATGTTGCTCCATCACATGAAGATAAATTAACATTTTGGGATGCGAGCCGCAAATGATGCTTTCTCTTCACTGTAGCGGCAGTTTCTTTTAAATTCCTGTGTCATAACTGCTTACCTTTGATATCCTTAACGGTATAAAACCTCATTAAGAGCTGGAAGGAAAAGTGCAGAGATACCCTATAGAACAA
>NW_006800043.1:804139-931028 GCF_000485575.1 Poecilia formosa
TACACAGTTGCAATGGTTTGCAATTTGATCCACCATTTGTCACTGAGTGAGAAAGGGGGGAGGGAAAGTGAAATAGAGACAGCAACACAGAGCAATATGCACACACGCTCTTCACACATGACTTTTCTGAGTTGCATATTTACATATTTAGTGTGTGTGTGTGTAAGGGGGGTTCTGCTGAGTTTTGGAGTTTGAGCTCCAGTTCATCTGGCAGGCATTGTATTTTGCTCAGCAAATAATTGTCCACAATTTCACTTTCTCAGCTTGTGGTCTGTAGACCCTCTTTTCCCCCTTCTTTCTTCCATTCTCTCCCCCCGTTTTTTCTTTCCTTTCTCGGAAGTCTTCCTCTCAAAGGAAGATTACATGGTCTTGTGGTAGTACATTCATGCAGCCACCATTTTAAATCAATGCCCAGGAGAGAAATGGAAACTTGAGTGCACGCACATCTTTTTCAAAAATCGTCTCCGTTTTGCAGTAAACAACTCCATGCAAATGTGCTCCTATTTTCTCGAAAACAATCGGCACTGACTAGTTTCTCTTCTTCGTCTTTTCTTCTTTCTTTTTTTTCGCTAGGTGGTGTGACATTGGTTATCCTTAAAACAAATGTCTTTTAAGCATAATTGTCTGCTGCCAGCATTCTACAAGTGTGTGCGAAAATATTCAGGAGAACATCTGTTTAGATTTGTGCACATCGACGTGTGAGACAGAGAAGGGATGTGGAGTGAGCAAATCAGCATGCAAATGAAGTCAGAGTGATGACATTGTTTGTATTTGTCGTTGTCACCGAAAATTGAAATTGGGGGGAGAGGGGGGAGAAAAAAAAAACCAAAAAAAAGGGCTGTTACTTTTGCGTCTTCATTTCCACTGCCTTAGCCGAGGCAGAAGTGCAGCGATACGTCAGAGACATTTCACTGTTTTTTTGGATCAGACCCAAGCCAGGCCAGGCAGATGTTATTTATTGTTCTTTGTCTATGTCTGTCCTCGGGGATTGAGATGCACTCATACAGATGTACATAATAATTTAACTTGTCATTTCCTTAAATTGTTTCACTCTTTCACACCGTTTTCAAAACGACCAAAACGAGCGTCTTATTTGTAGACTTGTGTTTCGGAAAGTCTAATTTTATATTTGTGCTTTTACCCTCCCGTATATTCCTGTCCCTTGCAGACATGTGTGAGCCTGTGTCTGAATAGCTGCATGGTTTCAGAGTTCAGGTTTCACTTTTTGAGAGTGTTGTTTTAGGGCAGCGGTCAATGTGCTCATAAAGAACGCGTTGTCCGGCAGAGTGCAGAATAAACAGGTGCAAATGAAAGATGCGGGCATAATGTTTATGGATACCACAGACGTGGTGTGTCTGTAGAAGAGATGACAAAATAATGCTATGACAGTTGGCACTATTCCTTTTTTTTTTTTTTTTTGCTGTCCACCCCTCGCCCCCCTCCTTGTGTAGCCCTCCACCTCCTCCACATGCATACCCACTTTCTCAGTCTTGGCGGCTTGTGGGAGTCAGAGGTTATGTTTTTTGGTCCCATCGAGGAAAAGGGCAACATTACAAGTCCCGTTTCAATTAAGTCTGAGAGACAGATCCGGCTACGTTATTGCTTGGGGGAATAAATGGCACAGGACGAGACCATACATCATTCGCTTATATGCAAACACTTCACCCCGGCTGCTGACATTTACTCAATCCCGAGCCTTCCACGTTTCTCAACTGTAGGCACATTGTAATTTTGTTTTGATGCGCAGTGGCTTTGGGTCAGCACTCAGTGAGCAGTAAGGGAAGGACGATCTCGCTCCTGAATCCTGCACGACCACTGCCACGTCGTCTGTCCTACAGTGCTTCCTGAATAATGTCAGCCTGGGTTGACATTTTTATTCCGAGCACAAACGACACTCCCAGCATTCACCCGTTCATTGGCTGAGGGAGAGAAGTTTCCAGGTCTGTCGTTTGCATGTATAAATGCATTTTCCGCACCATTTACTGCGAGTGTAGCGATTGTCCTGAAATCAGGCCTGTGTCATGTACACCTTAAATATTTGATGCTTTTTTAGAAGCAGAAATCTGCTGCCACGCGAGTGAACTCTGGAGGATTGGCGTTCTGTAGTCACAGGAAAAAGAAACGCATTATCTTGGCCGCTAATGAATTCTTCATGTGTCTGATTTGTGAATACTGAAACAGATCAGAAATGTTTCAGTGTCTGCGTGAATCAATCGACTCAAACGCTCAGTCTTACATAAAAAAATAATGTTTTTTCAAAAAATAGTAAGTCGAAGAAAAATGTTCAAAAACAGCAAACACTGTTTCTAATAAAATTATTGTTTTTTTTGTTTTTTTTTAGATTTCACAAGTGAACTCAAGTAGGTATGAGAAGCAGGGCCCTCCTATCATCACATATTCTGTAGAATCATGGAACAAAAATGTCACTAATGTTAATTATTTTAGTTTGAAATAACTTCCAAACTCATGTAACGCATGTAAAATGTTTACTGTGGATTGTCACAAACGACTATTGTAATTAAGATGCAGAAATGCACTGTATTTTTTTTAAATAACATTTCTCATATTTCCTTACATTCTTAGCAGTTGCGTCATCCTCAGCTGCTTTAAATTTCAGTCCGTTCACAATTAATGATCTGTGGCATAACACCCATTAACGCTTTTCTAATGTGACACAAAAATATGGTTTAGAATTATCATTAAGGAAATTATGATGAAGCCATGGAAAAAAATCCCATTAGCACGCCTGTCAGTGTTCTTGACGTGCGGCTGAGTGTGTTGGACCCGGGTGTCGCGGGAGCTGGCCGATATCTGTCCTTTTTCCGTGGCATGTGTCGCTCTTGTTGTCATGGCTTGTCTGCCACATGGAGACACACTTCTGAGTCAGAGACAGTGACTGATTCGTACCACTGCTGTTTCTGATATAATAGTATGAGGATGAATGGCATTAATATTTTCTGGAAGCTGAATTTGCACAACATGCATAATGAGATTATTGATTCATGAGATTTAGAAAAAAAACAAAAAACAAAAAGAACTGGCACAAATGGGGTGGTTTCCTTTTTTTTGTGCAATTTGTTTCACACAATACGTGAAACAATATGCGAAGGACTACAAATGTTATGCAACACAATCAACATGCTTTTCTGCAGCAAATTATTTATGACACTAATCACCAGTTCAAATAATGCTCATTAAGAAAGTTATTCATGTGCAGTGCGTGTCCTCCTCCCTCCCTTCTCCCCGGCCCTAATTGAGGAGGGTTGACCTCTTGACCCGAGCTAAATTGAGTTGTACTCCCCGTGGCGAGCGTCTCCTTCCCGGTCAGTCAGGGCGGATTACACAGCCATTGTGTTCGGCACTGTATCGTCCTCGCTGGCTGTAACCAAGCAGATGAGTCACGCATATCCAGGAACACACTTCGGGGCTGTTTAAATGTCTGCGAGTAGCTCACCCCCAACACACACCATACAAAGGCTTACAGGCACAAGTATGTGGGCACACTTGTGGAAAAAGAGCATAAAACATATTCTCTATTCGTACATCTGTGTGTGCTTACACACACACACACACACACACACACACACACACACACACACTCCTAAATCTATTGTCTTACACGTTCTGATATTCTTTTCTTCCATTTGGGTATTTTAAATAAGTGCTTTTTGGACCTTTTCCAGGGTATTTTTCTCTGCATTTGTCTTGTTTTATTTCATTTTTTTTTTTTTTTTTACATATCAGATAAAAAAAACAACAACATTGAAAATATCTTAAGGCTATTTAACAACCGTTACATGTGTTTATGGTCAGTATGTTAAGTGTTGCAGATCTGCTTTTTTTCCTGCTGCAATTTAAAAAAAAAAAAATTAAAGGTTCTTTGGCCAAATTGTCCCAAGTGTGCTCAATGCTGTATCAACAATGCGTAGCACAATGATTGCAGCCTGACGTCGCCTGAGTGATACACTGTACCTTGTCAAACATTAATTAACTGATAGCAGCGATGCGCCTACAATACTGTGAACTAAGTTTTACTCAAGTCATTACAAGCCAATCATAAGCTTAAGAACACATTAATTAAAAAGCCTCTGTTAGTTATATTTGCTCGGTTCTCTTTGTTAATCATAGTCCAGCTTGTTAAAAAACATCCCTTTACTTGACAGCTTACCCTTCGCGATCGCTCCAAGCTGGCTATTAATTATCAAGCAGCCAGGTACAAATGAGAAAAGCGTTTGCGTGGCGGTGGAAGTTGTTTACTTTAAATGGCAAAACTTTTAATAAGTTCACCGTGGTGACAAATCATCGCAAACTGCAGTAATGTTTAAGTTCTTATGGCATTGTAAGATAGAATTTTCTGCCTGAGCTCCCTCATCTCGCCAACAGTGACGGTAATCAAAACAAAAACTCTAGCTCCCGCCATCATTCTCTGATAGAACGGCAGGGGATTTATTAGGACCCCCTATCTGTAGCCCATTTAAATGATCCGAGATGCAAGGCGCTCAACAGTGCTACAGAAACTCATTAAACTCTCAGGGCGTCAGTCACAGAGGCCTCCTTTAACAGGACAAGTTTTCTCCGAAGGCTGAAACAGCGGTTCTGAGGGGACGCACTACCGCAGTGGTGTCCAACTAGGACCATGTCACCATTTTTAATTGATTGAGCTAATTAATTGCCTGACTTTTGACCTGTTGTTTTGCATATTTTCCATATGCAGCACATGGATGCGTTGAAGGAAGTCTTTCCAAAAAGAGCATTACAGGCATGTAAATGGTTATTTTCTGGAAGTCATCATGGACTGGCAAGAAAACAGACATCTTCTGCTGTTTTGTGTCTCGCAAAAAAAGCAGCTCGACTCTCCTCTTCATTTTTCCACTGATGTTTGTCACCCCGCTTGACACGGACTCTTACTCCCCTGTGGAAAAAGCTTCTGCCACCATAGGATCCCCATCTTAATTATGCAAAGTACAGGATATTTTGTGCAATTTTAAAAGTGCGCCAATTTCTGCTTTGGCAGTCACTGCCATACTCCCCTACTGGGAGGTCCTGTCAGTCCCCCCACACCCCCCGCTTCAACTCCCTTCCTCTTTGCCCAAGAAAATCAAAGGCTAGAAAGAAAGGACATAATGGAGAATGCATTTCAACTGCAGGGGTGGAACGCAGAGGCGTATGAAGTCCTCAGTGAGACCCTCATTTTACATAGAACAGGTGGGAGACTCTTTTGTTCTCTTCCTGCTGTTAAAATCCATTTCGTTTCTTGTGCTTGACATGCCACAAGAAAGTCTCTCCAGCTCTAAAAAGGCTCCAATTTAAAAAGGTTCTGCCTTTAACTAAACACAAGTCATGCTTTTCCAACGCTTGTGTTGTTGTCAAAAAGTCAAAAGTGACTTAGTTGCCATGCACCTAATGAGCAGAGTCTCCATCAAGCTATCTCTGTATCGTCACCCTCCCTGTTAGAGTAAAAGCACTTTGCTGCTGCTTTGACAGTTATGACACAGAAACTGAAGCTTAACTGGGTATTTCATAATAACAGAGATACACCAATAAATTGACCAGAGAGAGGAATCGGCTACTTTTCCCTTTATCAGGTCTGGCCAGTGATCAAATCCGGAAATGTTTTTATACCTATTTATTTGATGCATCAAAAGCTTAAGTTTAATAACGTTTATATCAAATACAATAAATAAAAATGTTTAATAAAAAAGTTTAATAAAAACAGACTAAGGTACTTTACTGAATACAGAAATTTCCTTGTACCATTTTTCTTTTTTAATAGAATCAAAACTGCTACTTCCATAAATGGACCTGTAGCAAATATTTATTTTTGATGTGTTACAGGTAAAGGAAGTAGTTAGATCGGACCTTAAGGGAAGCCAACAATCGGTATCGGCAAGGAAACTGGTGATACTTTTAGCATGTGCATTTTGATTTCTGTGCACTGGAATCTGCTCTTCCGTCTAATTTGTTAAACTAGCATGCTGCTTAGTTGTCTTACTAATGTAGTCATCAAGGTATTTTTTTACATTTTTTTTCTCTGACTTAGTCGATGTTGATATCGGGGAGGCATTCCAAGGGAGACGTTTATAATTCATCACGTCATTAACTAGTCCAATATGTTATTTACGTGTGTGGCTGTTTGCCTTTTTGCCAGAGCTCCTACACTTGAAAGGCTTGTGTGGATTCCCAAACCACAGGTTGAGCCATCGAGAGCATCTGAAAGCTCTTTTAGTTTCCATATAGAAGAAAAAGAATCAAAAATCTCAATTTGTCAAAGTTGTTTTTCACTGTTAACTGTTTCTTTCCTTCCATTCCCCCCCTCTTCTCTTTTTCTTTTTTCTTTTTTTTTTTCTTTTCTTTTTTTTTTTCTGGCAGTAGAAGACAATGTGACAGAGGACCAGCACAGTCCTGGGCAGACTGCCATTCCAAGCGGTAATGCTCCATTTCATATTTCATCATTTTCGGCTGGAAAGTGGATCATGTGTCTGTATGCGTGTGTTTGTGTGTGTGTGTGTGCGTGTGCGTGTGTCTGTCTGTCTGTAAAACCTTAGTTTGGACAAGACTGATGAAAAAGTATGAGGTTTCCTGTTTTTTACGGTTTTCATGGCGTAAACTGTATGGTTGCATGTGTTTTCCACAAGAGAAAGGGAAAGGGCGGTGATGCATCGTCTTGTGTGTATGTGTGTGTGTACGCCGGGTCTGCATGCATGCATGCATGCCAGTGTGCCCATAGCCGTCCTTGTGTTTCTGTGTGTTCTCGCTGTCTTTTTTTTTTTCTTTTTTTTTTTACACTCTTTGTTTCCCAGCCCCTCTGTATGATGTAAAATAGAGCTTCGCAGATGAATGTGTCCTGTCTCCATGCGTGCCATTCACAGTGGCCCTCCAGGAACAGAGCGGTAATTCAGGTCAGGCTAGCAGAAAGCCCCCTATGAATGAAGTCTGCTTCTGATGCACCACACAGTATATTTTCATTTCATTTGTCTCTGGTAAAGGTTAAGTCTCAGGCGTGGTTATTTTAAACCCGATATGGATGGTTTTGCCCAGCAGGCTGGGGACCACGAGTACACCTAGGCTGCCACATTAGTCCGGCATTTACCCATAGCTCTCTGAGTGCTCCTGTGCAAAACACTAAGGCTGTGTGCAGCACTATAAATACTTGCTTGGCTCAGCTATGTTTGATCTTTTTAAAACTTTTATGTCTAAGGAGTTCTGGTGTAAAGAGATCTCATGCCACAAGATCTTGCGATATCGCCACAGTATTCCTTGCCAACCTCTATCCACTTGCTCTCAGCTTGTGATCAAGTAACTTTATATCATTTAATTAAATTGACCCCAGATATGACGGTGATCGTTGTGTATTTGTTGATTTTCGTTTTCAAGTAAGACAGGCAGCAGTTTTTGAGCTTTCTGTTGTGTTGACAAAGTTGACTGGCAAACGTACACCGTTGGTTTGGCAATACTTGGTTTCAGAAGCATTAAAAGCCTTCATCAGTATTTATCTGATAGAATTTTGAGTACTCAGTGTCATAAACATTAAAACGTGTACAAACAATCTTATTTTTAAACACTCTAAGAATACTATGTGTGAGTAACCAATGGCACCTAACAATGCTAATGTTAACATCTGCTTTAAAGTTTACTATTGGGATTAAGCTTAAAGATTAATTCAGTTTTCTGGATAAGTCTGAATTGCACTTGATAACCCCAAATTTGAAATATAAAACACTGATTTAAGCGGAAGTGGATAATTCTACACTGCACACGTTTGTATGTGCATTGTCCCTGTTGTTATAAAGCATTTCGAACTTTGTTTTATGAGCTTGGACTGCATTTGGTCCATTCCAGTTTAAGATTAAAATGTGACCAAACCTGATCTGGATATTTCTGCTGAGAATCGTTTCTTTAAAACAGATTCTAATTTGTGGAACCTGATTATATCGCTTTGATTGTTGCCACCACATAGAAAGCACCATTATTGTCCCAGTCTTTTTTTTTTTTTTTTTTTTACTCCTGTATTGATAAGTATCAGTTGGTTCTTTTGTGAAAAGGAGCTACTTTTCCCCCTTCCTAACCCTGGACATAAGAGACTAACTTGCCTCAGAGATCTCCTGTCATCCAGAGCCAAGGCAGAGCTAATGAGTGTGCCTGATTACAACGACCCCCTCAGACACACGAATCTCCCCTCTCACCGTCCCTCCACCGCTTCTATCTCCAGAGTGAGGGGAGACAGCCGCTGCATGATCGATGTCTGCCTGTGGAGAAATCAGGAGGGCGCACAAATTAATTTCTCACTTTCCTCATTTGACTTCATCTGACTGATTTATTTTGTGCATGGATTGACGGACGGTCAATGAGAAAATGAGCCGTTTCGAGTGGAAAACTTTTAAGTTGCTGTCAAAGCCGTCACCCGCAACTTTAAAAATGTTTCGACACAGGTAATCAAACAGCGGTCGCTCCAACTTACAGCTGAAAAACATCAAGTCGAAAAGCAACAGAAAGGGCTCACCTGATTTTTCCCCGTCTGGCACGTTGATGGACAGTCCCACAAAAGCTGTTTGACTTCTGACAAGCCGATAGCTTAATCAGACAGGGTTTCAAGACCTGCCACTGTAAGTTGTGGACTTTTGTGACTCTGCAAGCTTGCTGCAAGTCCTGCATCTTGGCTCTCATTCATATTTGATTAGTAGCAGAAGCAAAGGATAAATTCTAACAAAAGAGACTCCTCTAACAGATAGACACTAAAATGTATAGTACAGAGAGGCAGGAACAGCTTGATGTCTGAGATTTAATGAGGCAGTATGCTTTTTTTTTTTTTTTTTTTTCTTACCAAGAGAGTCTGGGGCGGCTTAAGATCTGCAGCTTGGCTGTACCATTGTACAGCCTGTATGCAATTATGCCACATGCTTTGTCCTTGTTTTCCCGCCTTTACATACATTATTTTTTTCTTGCTTACTTGTTCTTGGTGAAGTGAGACTGATATGGCTTTTTTTGTTTTCCCCCCTGTAAGATCGTTTCACCTCTGTCAAAGGAAGGTGGCTGAGAACAGTTGTAGAGATCTGTAGTCTTGGCTAGGTGCTGTAGTGCATGTTCAGAGTAGTGTGGTGTCATTGTGCGGCGTTGGAGACTCTGGCTCTGCTTAGGTTCCGGCTGCCCACAGATCAATGTACTGCAGGGCTCACTACAGCAGGAAGAGGAAGGGACTCTTTCACTCCACCACTTCAGAAAATCATACTCTCTATTATTCATTTCCTTTGATGTTTTCCTGCACTAATGGCATGGCAAGGCGCTCTGTTCAATATTATCACTCCCAGTGAGGGAGTTGGTAAGACGGAAAGAGAAAGAGCATTCGGTATGTTCAAATGTTGTTTCTCATTCAGCTGCTTTGATTTCCCCCCTCTTTCTTTGTACGCTTCTATCTCTTCTGAGCGCTCAGGTTTTACTGGTGGATGATGCCGATTGTGTACCTGCGCTTCCGTCAGTCAGCGTTCTCTCGCTGTCTGTCTCTCTCTGCGTTGTCTTCATTGTTTGTTCTCACCATATTGTAATTGTTTGAGATCTGTATCACTTTCATCTCAGCTCAGCGTGCATCATAATGTTTTTTTTTTTTTTTTTTTTTTGGGAAAATGTACGGCAATTTTTCTTCTTTTTTTTGTGCTAAATAATAAACCCAAATTGTGATGTGTTCAGAACGGTTAGAGAAACAGCTCTTGACGAACACCTTTGCCATTCTACTTTTACATTTCCTCGCATCTGAATATTAAGCTGTCCTTTAATAAGAACTTGGAGGACTGGGGGCGGGTAAAACCTCACACATCAACCATAAGAACTCCTCCCACCCCCCCAACTTCCTCCCTACATCTTCACCTCTACAGTCTTTCTATATAAGTAAACTCCTAACAAACGCTAAGAATCCCGCAAGTTCCAAGCTTGCAGCTTCATCGCCTGGATGATGATGTTCTTTAATGATGGGGGGGAATGAGTCCTCTAAATCCCATCCACACAGAGGAGGGTACACTCAGAGGCACATGTGGCATTAGAATGTGGTGTGACCTATATATGTTGGGTGCTCAGCAGAAGTTTTAGATTTTTAAATAATGAGGTACCGGCAAGCCTGTGAAGGTTATTCAATCTTAATGTCCTCCTATTTCTGACAGCCTCCCTCACTCTGATAAAGAAGTGCGCTCACCTTTGATCAGGCCCGCCGACACGTGTCGACAGAAGCTGCTCACTGGTTAAAATAAATTCTTAATTTGAACTTGGGGGTGGGTGGTTGCAGGGTGGTTTGCCAGGGAGGGAGACGGGTGGGGGGGTGGGGAGGGGAGTCGTGAGACGAGGATTTCTTGAAAACGATGGAAGGGGGGGGGAATGAGCGGATCGGTGCACTGGTAATGATGTTTTTGACACCACGTTCTTTCATTGCACAAAGAACGCTCCATCAGGGTTTTAGTCTGATTGAGGCCAACATGCTTCTTTCTCTTCAGGCATGAGAACACAGCCCTTGGTGATTTTATTCTTCTTTGTATGTTGTGCCTAAGTTTGGATGAATGCAAAATTAAAACAAAACATCCATGAATCTTTTCCTTGTTTTAGGATCTTGATGCTTTTGCCTAACCTTTTCGCTTGGGGTCAGACACAATTCTGTCCCAAGAGGTTAAAGCGAAAGATCTTATTCAGAGTTTAACTTTTCTGATTAGGATTCTGTTGAGTACAGCCTTCACTGAAGCTTTGTGTCACATTTTCAGGCATGAGACTGAAATCCTTACAGTATGATAAACATACTACAATGCTGTGTGAATGGATTATAACACAGACGTTTGAAACTAAATGTTTCATCTGACCTAATTGCTTTATGTATATCAGAAAGAATTGAAAATGTTTGACTGATATAACATTAGTATTGTTATATAACAGATATAACAATATTAATTTTAGCATTCATATAATTAGTTTTTTTTTTACTGTAGTGCATATCAATTTTATGTATGTATGAGAATCATTAATCGGTAATAAAAATTGCGGTGACGACACGGATGCCTTCCAATCTCAATAAGAAATGACCAAATTACCAGTGGAAACATGCAAGAATATGGTCTTGCAATTATAAGAATGGTTTTATCTCCGTAATGCCAAAAAAATATTTTTCACCAAATACTTTTTAATAAGGTGTATGTTAAAAATTTATGTTTTTTTTGTTTTTGTTTTTTGTTTTGTTTTTTTTTCAGCATTGAACTTTCTTTTGAAAGATCCCAGTCTCATTTTTATCAGAAACCACCATCTTTGTTGAATTATGTTGTTTTTTTGTTTGTTTTTACACCTAAATCTGTCAGGTTTATAACAATGTGAAATAAATGTATGTATTGGTGCAATTTTATTTTTTTTCTTTTATGTTTTTGTGTTTTACCCTATTTAAAATTATCAAAATAATTTATTACATTAAATTATTTTTAATACAGATCCTACTACTAATAATAATAATAATAATAATAATAATAATAATAATAGCTTTAATTATAAAAAAAAATATTGTACCTATTTTCATTTAGTTGCATGAATACAAAAAGCTAATATCAGCTGTCAGTTTGTGTGGTCAGCTGTAGTTGGTTGCTTAGCCAATCCTTGTTTCAAATATTTGTTCTACTTGAAAGCAAAGAGGAAGTATAGGAATAGTCTTTCAGCCAGCTGACCAGCAGTGTGCAGCAATTGATGGAGGAAAGACAGTGCTGTACTACTTTAAGCTCTACACAACCAGAAACACCTCTAGCCATTGTATCGGTTTCTCTGTCTAAATAAAACTAACTTTATACCATTGGAACATTATGACGAAAAACTGTAGCACTGCTACAATATACAATAAACTTTTCTGTAACTTCATACCAATAACCATCCCATGCCTACTCATTTTATTCCCTTATGTAGTTTTTCCCACTCCATTCCTGTGGGTTCTTGCCCTTCCTCTTTCCCTGTGGTCAGTGTCTCCACCTGTCTCAGTGTGTGGGCCAGACAATGGTGGAGCTTCCCTGCCAGGGACCTCAGATCCCCAGTGGGGCTAATGGAGCAGAAAGGAGAATATCAATTAAAAGGTTATAAATATTTAAGAGCAGAAATATTCAATAATATAAGGGTGGGGGGTCCAAGAGACTCCTGAAGTCTCAAAGATGAAAGTTGTGGCATGATAAATGTCACCAGGCACCACAAGTGTGCGCATGATTGATGGATTTTGGATTCAGTGCGATATTACATAGCTGTAAAGATGTCAATATCCATTCAGATCCCCACATTTTATGAGCCCAGGATTAATGTGCTTTTAGTTTGGTAAAGATTGGAAATTCATCTGTAGAAATCTTTTTGGTGAGCTCTTCATTATCCCCCTGTGGCCCTGACACCCCACCCCCACATGAATAATTTCTTAGTTACAGCTATTATCCTTCTTTGAACTGCTTTTTATCTAAATATGGATCAGACCAGAAAATGGTCTGCCCTGTTGTCCTTCTGCACCAATCGTGTAATTTTGATTCTAAAAATCAACACAGATGTTACTCTGATATATATAAAAACCTGAAAATGTTGCACATCTTCCCCCAGTATTCGGCATATGATTGTCAGCCATTCCAAGCATGCCGGTATTGATCGACTGTCCAGCCTGCAGAGACTGGTAGAAGAGGATGTCCTGATCTGATGGATTACTGTATGAGGCCCAGAGGCACAGGAACCTCAGTATTGATGTGGCTCTTTAATCCCTGGGTTGGACGTGACCTTGCCCTGTAACCTCAACCCCCACCACCACCCCTGAAAAACATACATACTCAACATCAACTTCCAGTTTCAAACTCACCAGCAGTTCCTTGTTGGAGTTTGTACTTCCAGACACTCCTCACACTGGCACACTAGAAGTCATTCTTATCTGTCTTACAAGCCTATCCAGGAGTCACAGCTGAAACCTGTCACCTAAAAGAAGGGAACAACAATTGAAGTTATTTCAGACTCGCACATACATGAAGATATTCATGTGGTCTGTTTTTTTTAAATTATTATTATTATTCAAGTATTTCTCTCTATTCCATTTTTCCACTGATTATCAAACAGAAATAGCAGTTTCACAATTATATGGTGATATCAGCTAGATGTACGAACTTATCCAGGACAGTGCAGATCCAGCACATTGCTAAAACAGGTTACCGTGTTACACGGACTCAGTCAAAATCCAGTCCTAAATCCAATCGAGGTTTGTAGATGGGAAAATCTGGTAACTAAATTCCCCCAAAGAGTTGCAATGACTGTGGTGACTGTTGTTCCTGCAAAGCATTGACAAATAATACTTTTCAGCGATTTTTCTTTCCAAGAAAAATAGGTAGAATATTGTTTTTGCTGTGCAGTCATCTCCTACTTTGGTTTGGTAGAGTTAAAAAAAAATTCTAACAAATTACATGGAGTTTTTGGTAATAGTGTGAAAAAATGTGAACATCTTTAAACATAGAACTGCTTACTGTAAAATGCTAAAATAGAGTCATCAGTAGTTTTCCCTGACAGAATGAGACAGTAATATTAAATAAGTGAATGATTCATGAATAGATTTTGGGGAAAAAAACATCACAAGTCATAACCTTCTCCGCAAGCTGCCTGTGAGAAAAAAAAATATATAAAGTGTTCAGTTTTCAGTTTATACTACAAATGCAGTCTCTGCATGTGTGGATGAATCATAAGTCTATATTGTGTGGCTTTTGGCCTCAGTCAGAAGTGTTTTCCCAGGAGCAAGAAAGGCCTGCGTCTGCGAGGATTGGGTTGGGATTTTCATTTTCTTGAAACACCTTCTGTTCTGTTCTGCATGGTCCCACCTGGGACCACGGCACTGATATTTTTAGAGGGCATGTTCCGAGAGCCTCCGTCGCCAAGAGGGAAGGACAATGGAGGGTGTGATGTTACATCAATACTTGGCGCAAGTGGGGGAAAGGAAAAATCCTGGGTGGCCTTGATGAGTTCTGGAACGCCTTTCCTAGAGGAATTTCACAATATAAGAGAAGGAGGTCTTAAAATGGTTCCTGTACAACCCAATATATGAACGCCCACACCTGTGCATGTCGGTGCCACACACTCTTTGCCCTCAGGTGCTGTTAACAGTTTGCTGGATGAAAGAAAAAAAAAAAAAAAGAAAACTGGCTTTCACCTAATGTTCCCCTGCAGAGTTTCCAGACAAGCAGAAGAACACTTTCATCAGTGGGGCTTAAAATGGCTGCTGGTAAAGTGCAAAGGTTCTTCTCCCCGACAAAACACAACCCGGTTGACAACACTGTTTGTCTGAGGGTGCTGTCTTTTAATCAGATTGGCTTAAAGATTTTTCTTCATGATAGCGAGAAATACAGATTTGGCGAGTAATTTGAAAGATGGTTTCTAGTCCTGGCTCAGGGTAGTCGGTGGCTTACCCTTGGCGATGCTGCGGCACAAAGACAACAAGAGACAAAACTGCAGATGGATTGAAGAATATTGATGTGCACGACCCGCGGCTGCCTGCGAGCAAGGCTGAATAATTTAAGCAAGTGTGTTGTGACGACAATCTAATGCACAACAATCTCGGTTTTTGCATTTTTTTTTTTTTTTAAAACCAAGCCGCGCTCCGAATTTTCACAGTCCTGTCTTTGTCTGATGCTGTTTGAAGCAGTTCAGCACTCGCTTGGTGAAATTTCATATGTCTTTGGTCCAGCCAAAAACTGCAATCCCAGATTTATTAACTGCACATATTCCCATCAGTCTAGTTTCATATACTAAAGTTTTGCTTGGGTGAAGCAGGGCAAACACAACGTAAAACCATTTCTAATAACAAGAGTGTGTGTTTGTGTGTTAGATACGAGTGTGTGCCAACTTCTCTGCTTGTATTTTTCTCACTCCACCTGCCCAACACTTCTGTTATGGCACGAATGGTTGAGTTACAGAGGTTCAAATTGAACCTGCATTTTTATTACAGCTTTTATTATTGTTTTTATTAAATCCAGAGTCTAGAAATCCATTTTATTGTCACCCAGAGGAAGCTGTAGTACCTCACTGTGCGGGTCACCCTTCTGACTATGTGGTACTGTCATTTCCTGTGGCTCCGTAGATCCAGAGTGCGCCCTCGAGAGGGTGGCGGAGGATGGTGAGGCCGGGCATCTGAGGAAGAGGCTGCTCTCTCCAGAGGAAGGAGAGGAGGGAGAAGAGGAGGACGAGGAGCCTGCGCTGCACAGCTGCGACAGCTGCCGGCAGGTGTTCGAGTCGCTGAGCGATCTCACCGAACACAAGATTAATCAATGCCAGCTGACAGGTAAACAACGTTCAGCCCACCGAGCCTCCCCTCCACTCTGCCACTCAGCTCTTCTCCCACTCCCACTCTCGCTCTGTGCCTTCAATAGAGAATATGCCACGCTACGTGTGTTAGTACACTGCACTAAGGGGAGCACAACACCAGATTTCTAGTTTTACTGGTAAATATCTACCAACAAAGGCCTTGGCACATGTGCCATGTTATTTATATGCACCTTACATGCTGGAAGATGGCACACAAATATGGCCTCTGTGAATCGTTGTGACATTATTTACAGACTGGGCCATAGCCTTCCTCGTTTCACCATAAATCCATATATGTTTGTAATCTGGAGCTGCGTGGTCCAGCTCCTCAGCTGGAAACAGTACATCGCTGTAAGGAAGTCCCCCAGTCAGCCCCACTGTTAGTAAACTGCAGTAGTGATACCTTGGGGGACTGAAGAAGAAGGATGCCATTGGCAGACTCTGTCATTGACCTGTTGATGGATGAATAGGACTATAAATACACTGACAAGGTGGCAGACAGAACTAATGATGTGAACTGAAGGTTTCTATGTGCTTCTCCTGGATTTGCTGTCCTCCTTTACACATCCTGATGGGCCTAAATTGAGAGATGCCATCTGAGGCCCGCTCAAAAACGCAACACAAGGCAGCACATGAGTATTTGAACTTGTACTTGTCCTTTAATGAAAAATGAGAATTTTTGCTTAGTCTGTGTTCTGTTTACATTCGTGCGCAGTTTGGTTTCACATTTTGCAGCCCACAGTCAGCCAACCACAAATTATAGGTTAGATATCCCAAGAGCATTACAAAGATTTTCCATCATCTTCAAAACACTCTCAAGTCTGGTGTTTGAGTTTTTTTTTTTTCCTTTTCTTCATAGTTTGTATGAAATTGACAGTGTTGTTTCTTCAAGCAGAAATGCATTGCATGCTCATTGCATGTGAAGTGACTTGCTTACATATATCTGTGGGCCTGCCTCTGGTGTGAAAAAAGTACCATAAAAGTGTAAAATTAAAGAAAAACTGTTCCCTTTTTTTTTTTTCTTTCAGTTTTTTAATTTTTTAATTTATTTTTTTTCCTGCTGAGTCGCTGGCATTAAACACAACAATATGTGTTTGAGAAAATTTGTAATGGGTGACATCCTCTCAGCTATTTATGTTCCAGAATATGAGCCTGTCTGACCTTGAGATCTTTTTTTTTCATTAGCTCACAACCACAAACTTCAATGTATTTTATTGGCATATTATGTGATACACCGACACAAAATAATAGATAATTGTCAAGTGGAATAAAAGGGATACATGTATTTTTTTTTTTTTTAAAGAGGAAGTATTTTCCAGGAAGAGAGTGCAATTTTATAGAACAGTCAAGTAACTATGTTTCTTTCAGTTGTTTTATGTGTGCTGTATTTATCAAACATAACTTAAAAGAAATTTGGCTTTCCAGTTTGATGCCTTGAAATTGGGCCTCTCTCTGACATAAAGCTGAAAATATTGATTGTACATAATACCCTTCTTTTAAATGTTTTACTTATAATAAAAAGTCTCAAGGTTCATGGTAACTCTGGAGGAGCTCCAGAGATTCACAGCTTCTTTTAACGGGACAAATACTGACAAAAATTGTCCCCCTTTGCACTAACACCTAAATAAATCCAGTAAAAACAAATGTCTTCAGAAACCTCATAAATGGAGTCCATCCGCGTTTAATTTAGTCTCAAACTCTCTACTAAAACATGGTCATCCACCTAAACTGACAGGCTCGGCAAAGGGAGGATCATTTACTGAGGCAGCCAAGAGGCTCATGGTAACTCTGGAGGAGCTCCAGAGTTTCACAGCTTCTTTTAATGGGAGAACTATAGATCACACACTCCACAAAATTTGGCCTTTATGCATGATTGGCACAAATTAAGTCATTTTTTCAAAAGAGAAGCAAAATACGTTCTGTTTGCATTTTTCCACCCACAACGTACGGAACATGACACACAAGTAAAAGAAGGTGATCTGGTCAGATGAGACCACAATTGTTCCTGTTCTATGTGCAGAACACTGAGGAAAAATAACATCACCCTAAACACACCATCCCTACAATAAAGCTTGGGAGAGACAGAATGTCAGGATGATTTAGGTGAACAGTGAAGCAGGTCAGTGAACCTGGATTGAGATAATTACAGGGCAAATCTGGAAAGGTTTTAAAGGAATTGATACAAGGATGAAGGCAGAGCTATAGAGCTTCAACAGAATTATTTAAGTTTGCAAACCAGTTATTTTCCTTCCACTTTACAACTAGACACTATGTTTTCAAGCATATAAAAATCCCACAGAAATGCACCGAAGTTTACATTTGTACAAAGACAAAACATGAGGAAGTTCAAAAGGCCTGGATACTTTTTACTTTTAAAAGGCAAAACATAAAGGATTTTATGCAATAGAAATATAAAACAACTTTTTGTTTTAAATGAAAGGAAAATCTTTTGTTCGCTGCCACATGTAACAGTGGTCATTACTGACAAAGTCATATTTTTTTTCTATAATTAAGCCCAATCTTTTGTAAATGTCAATCTAACAGACAAATAACTCTTAATTGCTCAATGATAGGAAGAAAAAAAAAACATCGTTTGGATAAGGGCCCCTGTGGAAACTAAACAAAAGAATCTAATTGCCATTAGGGTATTGTGATTGTGCAGAAACACTCTATTAGTATTCAAACACAGCAGGAGAAAAGAAACTTCTAGATGGCATACTAAGTACTTTGAATGTGTGTGTGTGTGTGTGCGTGCGTGTTTGCGCGCTCGTTTGTGTGTTCTCAGGAATATCGAAAGATTTCCTACGTGGCATTATGTAGACATCCATGACCAATTAATCAGCCTTACATCAAGCCTCTGCTCACAGATGGATGCTTTATTAGAACCATTTTCTAATCAACCACCAGCACCTGCTAAACTCTCCGTTTTTTTTTTTTTTGTTTTTTTTTACAATTTCAAATGTTTTATTTTTGGTAAACAAATTGCAGAGCTTGACTGGAACCAATCCACATTTTGGAAATTTGCATGCTCACAGAACGTGGGCCTATACAGTGTGTTACTAGAACTGCATGTGGCCATATATGCAGGCATTACCTCACATGTGGCTTCTGTTTCTTATTAAGCTTCACCCTGATGCTAGTATCTAAAAACAAGAAGATGACATCTGCGAGACAAAACAAACGAAATAAAGTCAAAACATTTTCGAACTGCCTGCCGACCACGCCCGACGAACAGAAGGACAGAGAAAGATGTCACATGCAACCTTCGATCAATGGCAGCCATTGTCTCTCCCTCCATCTAGCAGAGGTGTAACACCTTTCCATGCACTTAAGCTGTGACCACTGCAGTGCGCTAAGGGAGCGCATGGGTATGGATTGCCTGGTGTCCCCGATGCGATCGGTGGTATTGATCGCGCTAATGCTGGACTGCGGAGGAAGGCGAGAGCCTGAGAAATGGAGCAAGGGAGAAGAAGGGGAGAGGGAAGCAGGGAGAGAAAGTGCTGCAGGAATGTGTCCCCGGGGAGCTCGTCTTGGGCTGGGGCAGGGCTTCAGGAATGCTCCCCAGGAGATCCCAGTGAAGGCTAGGGCAGGGCTGCAAGAATGTTACTCCAGAGAGTTGAGAGTGGAAGCTGGCTGGGGCAGGGCTTAAAGAATGTTCCCCCAGAGCACCCCTTTAACTCCGGGGCAGAAGTGAAGGGAGTTTTGTGGGGGTGGGGGTGGAGAGTTTTCCTCAGGCTCCAGGATGGCTGCAGATCAGGTTTCCGTGTGGGGATCAGCATCCTGCCGACAGGGTTTTAGGCTGCCCTAGGGAGGAGACAGGAGGCTGGAGGCATAGCTATTCCACAGGCCTTTCCAAAAACATTTCACAAATGCTTTGTCTCTGTATCACACTGACTCAGTGGATTATCTGCACTACCTCATATTGTTACAGATACTTCACAAAGAAAGAGAAACAGTATCTGTAGTTTGACTTTTGCTCTCAGTTGGTACAAGACATGTTCATATTGCCAGATATGAGATTGCGACGGCAGTCGGTGCAACCTGCCCTCAGACCCTTTCACCTCTTCTCATTTCCACGTGTTTACTAGCAAGCCCACACTGTAAATAAAAATAACACCTCTTGCTCAAAGTTGATTTTAAAAGATTGCATTTTCGGCATCATTTCTTCAGTCCCGACTCTCCGATGGTATTTGAATAGCCAAGCGCACACACTGGCTGTCAGCCTGGTGGCTATTCTTTCATTACGGGTCCAGCTCCCCTGAGCAACACCTTTTCTTGTGTCCTTCACTAGAGGAGGGGCATGGCCGCCCACCTCCCCCCCCTCCCCATGAGAGATCCTTGCCCTGCTATTTTAACCCTCTGTGAGATGACCTTTTTAATAAGTGTCTTTCTCTGTTTTCCTGCCGGCCACTGTGCGAGCAAACAGAGCATGTCTTCTGCTTCCCTCAGATAAAGGAATCAATCAGAGAGGGTGCGAGAGAAAAAAAAAAGGGAAGACAGATAACTGGGCCATATATGGATTTATATTATGCAGATTTCCCTTTTTCCACATCCCTGTAGACACTGCAGAATGCATTCAGCTTCAATAAGAAAACATTTTCAGATTTATGAGAAAATACAAATGAAACACTAATGCTCAGTGAGAAACAATAATATCCCGATACAACACAGAAGACGCTGATTTGATTGGAAAAGTTTGGATAGAGATAAAGTCTCTATTTGTGATGGGAAACACTCATAGGGCTGTTGAACTGTATTTGTCTCGTCACATATTTCTTCCATTTTTTACTTTTTTTCGGCACCAGCCATTGTTTCGGGTCATCAAACAAAATGTTATCTTTGCCAAAAGTAATGCGAGGGAATACAAAAAGCAGCTTTCAAACGATCATTTATTAAGGGATAGCAATCCTATCCAACTTGGTCCAGTGTGAAAACGTACTTAGCCCTTGTTCTGCCACACTTGTCAGCAACTGGCAGTGAGTCCTTTTCATCACTGTGCAGAAATTCTGACTCACTGTTCACAGAATTGTTTTAATTCTGCCTTATTGGCTGTTTGTTGAGCTGGACCGGCCTGTCTTTGACCGCTGTCCTGATGTGTAGGCGACATAAACTTGAGCTGACAAACTGATCTGGTCCCAAACTGGGGACCAGACAATCTTCTTCAAGGTTGACTGATAGAGAGTTCATGATTCCGTCAGCTGCAGCAGTTGTCCAAGCCCCGAAGCAGCAAAGCGGTCACTGACAGTCCCACTACCATAACTATTTTTGACTGTCATTATGATTTTTTTTTCTGTATTAGTTTTAAGCCAGATGTAATCAGGAGGACAGTTTTAAGCCAGATGTAATCAGGAGGACAGCTTTAAAAAAAAAATCATTCTGATCACGTTGGCTCACAGATATCTTTCCAAATGCATGGGTATTGTCTGTGAAAGTGAGATGGGTGCTTGTGTTCTTTTCTGGCCAAAAGTGGTTTTGGTTCTAGGACTCTCCCTGTCCAGATTCAGTTTTTGCTCAGTCTCTTGCTGCTGAATGTCAAATATTGAAGACTGACTTTAACTAAGACAAATGACTCAGATTTTGCTCTAGATGTTACTCCACATACTTTTTGCCCACCTGGATGAGTTATCAATAAGTTCTTAGAGTAATTTGGTAAAGAGGACCGCTCCGGGGAAGGTTTTCTTCTTTTGTAGATGGCTTTTATGGTTTATTAGAGTCCTAAAGTTGTAGAAATTACTTTGTTTCTCATATTACTTTAAGTCAGTGTGTGATGTGTTGCATTTGAATATTTTTCGGTCTACTTCAAGCTGTCAGGGAGGTTCTACTTTGGGTTTTTTCTGAGTCCACAGGTAGTAGTCAGACCAGGGAAATTTAATTTTCCTAAAATATGGAGTTAATCACAGTTAACTTATGATTTAATCTATCTTTCACAATGAGCCAGATTGATTTGGATAGCTTTTTTTGGCTAACTATCATGATTTGAAATGTGCATTTTGTATGAACTAGTTGTCTTTGTACTATATGTGTTTGACATATGAAACATTTTAAAAAATAGTAAAAAAGCTAGATGACTTCTTGCAGTTTGAAACAATTTCAAGCCACAACAAATTTTTCAAAGTGTTTATATGAACTTGCATCAAGTTTTTGGGCCAGTAGCATGGAAATATCAAGTAATAGCCTCAACTATGAAGAACTTTCTGTCAGTGAATGTTTTGTACTAACTGTTTCCAACAGGCTTTTATTGGTTGTGTTTCTTCCCATCTTCTAACTTCGCATATTGATCCAACAGCTGCTTTGTGGCTGTCGAGACGAATGTGCCAGCGTGCGTCAATTTTTATTTTTTGCTTCAAAAGGGGCTCACATAAGAGGAAAGCGACATGAGCAATACCTGATTAGCCGAACTCTGAGCCGCCACCGTTCATCAGAAATTCTGCTGTGTTTTTGCTGGGGCGTCTTGCGACATCCCAGTACAAAGAGCAGCGCACACTGATTACAAGGCTTTGAAAGGAGGAGAGGCGGTCAGGGGAGAATAGCTACTTCTGGCACAACGCAGCCACTGAAAAGAGACCTCATGCTAGAGTGAGCTCTTACAATTGGGCTCGTTTTTTTTTTTTTTTTGCCATGTATGTGTTTGTGTGTCAGTGTTGTGTGGGTAAAGAAAAATAGGTATGGAGATACAGGAAGGTAAAAACAAAAAGAAGAGGAATAGAAAGGTAGTATTAAAGTAGATGTTTGACTGCATGGCACATCCTCCCTGTGTGTTCCCTGTTGCAACACTGCCAGTTACGTTAACAGGAGTGTCATTAGGAATTCAAAGCATATGCCCTCGTGAGGACGCCCTTCTTCTCTTCCCCCGGTGCTTCACATAGCACGCATTATGCACAGTATAAAGTATTTATTGGTCTTTGTCAGGCTTGGGCTGCATATCCAAAATAAGAAGAGAAGAGTTTATAAAGCATAAATGACAATAGCCACAACCGCAACTCTTGCTCACTCTTCGCATCCACCTCATCTAGCGAGATCCGTCTCTCACATGTGTGCTTGTTTAATCAGTCGTAGGCTTAGGCATGCAAACACACAAATATCACAGAGCACACGCGCTCCCTCACTGCACCTGCGTGCTTGCAGTTTGCATTTTGGATGACACATAATTCATCACGTTGGGGACTCAAGACATGCTGGGACTTCATCCAGTTGACCTCTTTCTTAAGTAGGTAGCCACAATAGCAGGGAGGATGTGTGGACAAA
This sequence comes from Poecilia formosa, assembly GCF_000485575.1. Lineage (NCBI taxonomy): Eukaryota > Metazoa > Chordata > Actinopteri > Cyprinodontiformes > Poeciliidae > Poecilia > Poecilia formosa. The sequence continues at coordinate 826,691 of NW_006800043.1, forward strand.
ACAGAGATAATTCCATGTCCTCAGTCAGAGCTCCTCTCAGTGGGTGAAAATCCTGTATCAGGGTCACTATTGTTATCCCCCCCCCTCCTATTTAGCATACCTTTTAAACTGTCGACCAGTTGTATGACGACTGGCCCACCGAGCCGTTGTCTTGGTGTCTCATGCGCTCTCTATCTCTCCCTGGCCCTGGCTCCGCTTGCTCTTTGTTCACTTTCTTCCTCAGCCTGCAAGTCTTTTTCAGCGGCACAAGCAGAAGAATGGCACATTAAATCTTAATAGGACTGCGTCTGGCCGTGTTGAATTGCAGAGCGTGTTAAGCCGGCGCTTTCCTCCCCCTTGGCACACGCTCGTGGAAGTGGAAAACAATTGAATAAAAGAAACCGCTCCCTCCCTCCGTAACACAAGTGACTTTGACCGCACTGCTAAAGCTATGAGACTTGAACTGACTCCCACTCACAAATGGTTCAAGATTTAACTAAGAAACTGTGGGATAAGGGAAATTAGTACTTTTCCAAATGAACAGATGTCAAAGGTAGATTGCAGGGTCTACATGATCATCCACGATTAGGTGTGGGCCGGTTAGCAGTACCAAAGAGGACAATAAGCTGGATATGGTGGGGGAAATGAGTATGTGTGAGTTGCACTGAGTGCAGATGTAGGTGTGAAACAGCCAGGCTTTGCAAATGTAAAGAGTCCAGGCCTGCTTTGTAAGGCAGTGAGCAGCAGTAATTAGTCAGTGATGAGTTGACTGGTTGTGTGTCCACTGCTCAGCACTGCTGGGTGGGGCTGTGGGAGGTAGATAAGGCCAGCGGTGGGCTTATCTCTTCGAAGGACAGACACCAGGCCTGCCAGGCAAATCCACCCACTGACCAGTCGCATTTTATTAACAGCATCATTAATGCCAGGCAGGTTGTGTGCGGTGCAATGGAAGGGGACAAAAACACAGAATGATAGAAAATGTCTCAATTTCTGCTTGTTCTGCGAGTCTGAAGTACATAGGCACCGGTTGACCTGTTTTGAGATTTTGAAAGGATGGAGCTTGCGGAGATGTTTACCAGGTAGGCAGCCAGTGGAAGGGCATGAAGAGGGAGCTTGGATCTTACCTGTGGGTTTTGCTCACTCGCCTCTGGGTCCCCAGAATTCAAATGATTTTCTTTTTCCTCTTTCAAACATGGGATTGCTCACCAGAATAATGATGAAGCTGATACAGAGAAGCATAACTACAGACAAAGAAAAGGCAAAGAATCTGTCTTAAAAAAGGTGGACATTTCTAGGCAAAAAAAGAAGCTTTTGGTTAAAGGTAGTTTGCTTATGTTTCCATCTATGAATATGCATTGTTTAGTCAGTTTTCAGTCTTCAAGATTTTAATGCGTCTTTTAAACTCTTTGTATGCAGAAAAATACATCTGTATTTTTATCTCAATTTAATCTGCTAACATTGATTTTACCTAGTTTTTAGTTTTGTGAATAATTTCCTTCAATTAAAACTTGAGGAAATGTTTAATATTACACATCACATGCAAACATACCATATATAGACAGACGATGTACATAAATATATGTATGTATATTGTTGGGACAAGTTGAGAGTAAGAACAGTCTTTGACCTCAGAAATAAATGGAAAAAATAATTTTGAAGAAATGTCTGCAGTCAACACCCATTCTCAGACACCTAGCAGAAACATTTACAGACATTTGAACCATGTTTGTCTGTACTTCTTAATGAAAAGGTCAGAAGATTTTGCTAATGTCTATGTGGAAATGTACTGCACATTGATCCCCATAGGGCTTTTTCCTTAGACAGGTTTTGCCAAACTCACCAGTAATGGGAGGAAAGAAAGGCGGGAGACGAGGGTGGTGGAAAGAGTGACCAGTCCGACAGGTTTATGTCTCCCCCTAGGCTGAGTTCGGTGGAGCGGGCCCACAGGAAGAAGCAGAGCCAGCTGTGACGGCATCCTGCTTGCCACTGTGGTTTTGGAGCTTTGGGGTTGCGCTATCGCCGACTCAACATTTCCCCCTATCCCGTACCCCTCCCAGGGGTTGTTTTTGTTGGCTAAGGGGTGGTGTTTGGGTGGGGGCCCACTGCTGTGGGGGCTCTTTAGAACAGCCACTCCTCTACTTGAGGATGTAGGGAGTTACAGTCAGCAACTCACAAGGACAGATATCATGTAAAGAAACACATTTGTTCCTTAGTGCTAATTGCCATTTTCAGACTGGAAGGTGTGTTCATAAATTCAGTTTTATGGGCAGGATGGGTGTCGTTTCAGGTCTCCAAGGCCACCAGCTGGGCTGTGCTTTGGCAAAGGGGAAATCATGTGTCGGTACAGAATGTAATGGTCTGACAGTAAAGCTATGTGTTTCAAGTAATACAAAGATGTCCTTTTAATGTTAAAAGCAGTAGACAGAGAGCGGTACAGCTTCACTTGGAATGTAAAGGTCATCTAATCCATTCCAGTTCCTACCTGTCTGTCTGATCAGTCATTCTGGAGGAATCAATCAAATGGATCAGAGAACATCTTATTTTCAACAAGTGAGAGGGGATTTTGAGAAGCCATGGAGTGTGCCAACTTTGTGCATGCCTATGTGATAAACTAAGACATTAAATTCTTTGATTTAATAGTATCAAAGACCACTAATTTAACACAGCAAAAAAGATCTGCTTTGACCATCTCTTAATGAGACAATTACACTCCATCTAAATGTGATGCATATGTATGTATATATTAAGTCATATCCCCAAAATATATCATAACTGACTGACTTTCAGGCAAAAGAGACCGTGTTGTAGTAAACAAAGCGGTGATATTTATATTAGAACATTATGTACCCTCCCCCCCAGCCAAAGTATGACGCATCTTTCTCATCATGAATTTAGTTTGTCGAACATACCCCACAAACAAAGTCAACAGACAAAACCATCTTGTGATTGGTTTTTAATCCAATTGCATTATTATTCAGGCCTCCCATTGGCCATTCATTACTCTCACATGGAGCTTGTGTGGGTTGTTATCACCCAATCAGACTCAGGACTGTATTCTGGAGAGCATGCTTTCGTTTGCATCCTTTAAACCCTGTGAGCTTTCCCTCTCTCTTGGTCCGCCAACGGAATACCTAATTCCAAAGTAAACTGATTGCTCTCTCCAACAAGATTACGTTGTGATGATGTTATCCAAATGAGACCACTACAGATGCAACCAAGGTAGGCAAGGATGCTTACCGCAAGTTGACTGATCAGCATGTTAAGAGAAACGAGGTTGGGGAGGAGGAAAAGAAGAGAGAATGAGGGATAGAAATCGAAAGAGTGTGAGTTGTGTGCGTGGGGGTGTGGCGGGGGGTTAAGCTGGAATGTAATTTGCTTCTCACCTCAGGCGACTGGGCTCTGAGGCCAGTAAATATGCAAACAAGCTGAGCTTGGCCATCAATATGAAGGCCCTAGATGATTACTAATCTCTACCAGAGAAGTAGATTGAGATCTATCCCATGCAACATGAGGGGAACAAGTGAGGCCAAAGTCCAAACTTCGTTTCTATGTTGGCCTCGCTTAGTATGCACAGTTAGGTATATGGATGGAGGCTGGCCTTCAGATTGGTCCTGTCTGTGATGCATACAAATCAGCAACCAATAACCATATTGGTGTCTTAAACCTATTCAAATCTTTTAAAGGAACTAATCATGCAACTTCTCCGCAACTTTGGACCTTAGTTTCAACTCCTCTCTCTTTTCATCACGCAGAAGTCATAGTCTGATTTGAGCTCTTAGATGTGCAGCGTTGTGGTTTACCAACCCATTGTCATTCCTCGTCTGTAATCAGGGATAAAACAAACCTATGGGACATGGACAGATCTGGAGTCATTAGGTGTGTGCGTGGCTTATCCAGACAGCCAGATAAACCAGATGCCTCAGGATGGCCAGGGGTCATCTCTCTGTGAGAACATGTTGTTGATGTCCTTGTCTCTCTGTAGCTCTTCTTCTCCGCCTGTATCCCTTCTCTTATTCCTCTTCATCATTCCCTTTCTTTCTTTTTCTCCCTGCCTTGATTGTGCCGTATAGTCATCACAAACACAGAGGTCCATGTTGGAGCTTAGCAGTCGAAGAACCTGTCAGCTAAAGGGAAGGAGGAAAGACAGACCAGGGAGTTGTCTGTGGCCCTAGGTTGGATGCCTGAGGGTGTGCTACGTGTGGAGGATAGTTAGTGCAGAAGGACACACTGCAGTCTGCAGGTGAATCCACTCGTTTTAGAAGACTTAATGCATTTGAATCATCTCCTCTAGGGGGAGGTGTTATGACTTTCTTTTTTACCAAAGAAACCTTGATATAAAATGCAGCAAAAGTTGTGTTTCTCTTCTCTAAACGTGGCAGGAGGACAATGTACGCAAAATACATATTCTAAGAAGGTTTTCCCAGTGATGAACATAATTGACTATTCCCTGTACTTTAGAGTGTGTTTTCAGCATTGAGTCTTACCCTCTGCAGAGAGTGCACAAGGCTTGAGGATGTTTACCTGGCATGGTGCCTGTTGTAGCTGCCCTCCTGTTGAGGGAAAGCGGGTCAGGCTATAGCTTTGTGTTTGTTTGTTTGTTTGTTTGTTTGTTTGTTTATTTGTTTGCACATGTGAGCATCTTCACAGCTTTTTATTAAATTGGGAACATGTATGTCTTTTGATGCATTTACTGTATGTGCTTGTAAAGCAGAAAGGAAAATCATTAAGGTAGAGAGAATTTCAAATCGTGCTGCATTTCCAGAAAAAATAATTTGTTTCTCCGAAGGTAGCTTTTATTTTGTTCAGGGAGAATGCAACAGTGTTATTTGAGGCGGTAGTGGATGGTTGGCATCCGCAAGAATCATCTGTCAGCTCAGGCATCAGTCTTCAACCTTTCTATCCCTGTGCTCATTTACTCATCCGTTCTTTTATCCATTCTCATCTGTGGCCAAAGGGCCATGTCTCTTTGTGGCCCCGATAATCTTGGCCAATTTCCTCTGCAATTTATTTCCCACCCAATCACCCACCTGGTCAAGCAGCATCAAGCTCCTCAAGGTAGAGGCATTCATCTCAGCAAGCCCCTTTCTAACAATCACATTTGGTGTGTTTTTTTTGTTTTGTTTTTTTTTTTTCCCCAACTCAAGGCTTATATCTTTTTTTTTCTTTTTTTTTTCTGGATGTCAAAGTTTCAGTTCAGTCCTGCAGTAGGCCAGTAACTTTTCTTTGTATTTTTGGAGATCCCTGCTAGCGGCAGTAAAATGGAATAAGTTATGCTACAAAAACTTATGATGTAAGGGGTGGACAATATAGCTGAAAAGTGTATCACAATACTAGCATTTCATACCAATTGGTATCAATCATTATTGATTCTTTTTTTTGTTTTAAACATCTGAAATGCTGTCAAACTGGTGAGGTGACCATTCCTGTTTTATCCACAGTTTCTTCTCGAGCTATTGTACTCATTTTCCCTTTCGCTCCACATCGTTATAATTTTTTTATTTTTTTTTTAAGCAGCTATGAGGCATGGTGGTTAAATCTGAAACTGCTGTATTGCAGTTTACTCAACAGGTTGTTGCTAAGTAACCAAAGAGTGTGTATGTCCGTTGATGCCACCCACGTGGCTTAGCCGTGCGTGAGAGGTTGAGCATCTGAAGCCTTTCCTCCGTCTCAAAGCTGTGCAGTTCTGCATCGAGTTCTGTGAAATTATTGAATATTCTATTGGACCCATTTTCTGGTGATACTGATCATGTGTCTATCAAAATATATGTTATTAGTTTATTGCACAGCCCAAATAATTCACCTGCAAAAATTTGACTGCAGAAATTCGTCTGCAAAAATTCACCTTCTAAAATTTGACACCAGTGTGTTGGGCTGAGGTGTGTCTCTTAGCAGTTAGCTAACCCGATTACTCTGACACATGATCAAAGGAGTGTAATTTGATTGGCTAAAAGCCACTTGACTTTAACCGGTGCTGATTGGTTTGGTGTGCATGGTTGCATTGACTAGTCAGGTGAATCCTTTAAGGAGAATTTTTTTACAGGCATGTTTTTGCAGATGAAAGTTTTACTTCAAGTAAAAAAAAAAAAAAAAACATCACACAGAATAAAAATTCTGTTGTAAATTCAATGTCTAGACAGAGTCAGATTCATGTAGTTTTCCAACCTTTTGAGTAATGTCAATGTCTGCAATATTGCAGTAGCAAAGAGGCTGGCTGGATGCAATATTTAGTAGATATTATATTTTAACTGCCATTTGTCCATAATCTTCAAGCCAGTAATCTTTTTGGTCTATTAGTTAGACATTCCTGTCGCTTGATAAGGACACTTTATGTGGTAAGTGGCTTAGTTCCTAAAGTGATCGGACATTACGATGTTGAAAAAGTGTTTTTATGCAGGCTGTATAAGTTTACATTTCCCTGTGTTACTCATCAGTCATATCAAAGCCCTCCAAAATTACATAAAATGTGTTTGTTCCTGCTTTAAGACAAAAATGACACTGATAATAACCATCCTACCTAGGAAAATCAGCGTGAAAGAATCATGTCCTGATTTGCGATGCAAGCTACTGTGCTGAAATGGTTCTGTCTCACCGGGTGAATCTTTATCGTACATTTTATGAGTCATAGGATGCAGAAGTTCTGCCCGTCTAGCACGCTGACGCTGACCTCATCTGAACTGAGAAATAAAAAAAAATATAAAAAAAATCAGTTAATGAAATGATTTGCTTCAAATCGTTCATTTAAATTTGTTCATTTAAGTGGCTCATTCATGGACACAATACTAATTAGATCTTAGCCTCTCACCACTTAAAGGATTCATTGCTTTTTTTTTAATCTACAGATGCAGGACGGAGAATAACAACACAGGACCTCACCTCAAAGATCTGAACTATCCCTTTAACTGAGAATTTAGAGTAAAATTCGTAGTACCAGAAACATAAAGTTGGAGCAGGATTATCATTGAAACCATTTGGCACACATTGTTTGACTTAACCTGTTCCAAACTCTTCTCCATCTTGGCTTCCTTGTCATCTTCAAATGCGCTCTCTTTCTTCCACCCTCCCTCTATCCTGTCATGGCTCCTCAGTATTCTGCTGCTGTCTTGTGTGGAGTGATTTTGCCCAGACACGTCTGGCTCTGGGTAAAGTGCAGTCCCCGGAGACTATACTCCGCAGCCCCCAGGTCGCTAGCACCATGAATACATTATGATCCCCATTTCCATCCTGTTGCCACGGCAGCACTTTTTGAGCCGCAGGGCGATTAAGACATGTGCTGTCGATACCCTGATAGGAGCAGAAGTTGGATCTGGATGCCGGCCTGTGATCAGATTTCATCCTCCCACCTGCTATCGGGAGGCTTGGTTACAGGAAGAGATGGGAAGGGTATTAGGATTTTTTAATTTATTTTTTTATTGGTTTGACAGGCTCACCTGGTAAATATAAGCATACATACATACATACCTCTTCCAGCACTATTTTTCTCCCTCTGCGCTTTATCTCCGTGTTTCCTGTCTGAGCTCCCCCCCTTCCTCTTTTTCGTATCCTCATTTCCTTCGCTCCACCCCATCACCGCAGTTTAGCTACGGCAGCATTATAACGCAGCCTCGCTTTGCTCTATGAAATTCTGTTACCCTCACAAAAGAAGCAACTCGCGCACCTTTTATTGTTTCCTTTTTTTTCTTTGGGGGATGATGTATAAAACATGGTGCCTCAGGTAGAGGATGTTGGGTAGGAAGCCATGTCCCCCTAAATGGCCAGCCGTGTGCATGCGCCTAACACTTCACTGAGCAATCTGTCAACATGTCAGCAACACATGTTTTGTAAAAAGCCTCTGGTGGGAGCCAGGGGAAAAAAGGCACTCCTGCCAGACCAGAGAGGAAATGCTTTTTTCTCCTCTATGCAGTGGATTTTCTATTGCTGGTGCTGTGTCCCACGGGCCCCCCCACCACCACCCTTTCCTCCCCCACACGCACACCCGTTGTCTGCACTTCAGAAATTTGAACTGGGGACCCTCGAGGGGGTTTACAGGGAAGGTGGGGGTAGGCTGGGAGGGAAAAGGCTCCCTCTTTTTTTTCTCTCTTTTTTTTTTTTTTTCAAAGCGTATGAAATTGTGAAGGTATATTGTGGCAGGTCCCCAAGCGGTCTTTTCTAATACCTGAGTTTCTGGCAAAGCTGGAAATTACCAGCGGCTCCCCCGAGGGACGGCTTTATCCACACCAGGAAGGAGAGCAGAACTCAGTGGGGAGGTTACTTAATGCATGGCTGAAATAAAAGAATTTCTGAAAGACAGAGGCTGAAAAGCTACTTTTTTTTTTTCAACCAACCCCCCCCTGCCTCATTCCCGTTCCCTCTCTCTCTCCTTTCCTCCCCAGAAGTATAGTTTACTACTCTCTGCCTTCTCTTGAAGGGTTCTAGTTTAATAAACTTTCAGAGGATCCTGCTGGTGCAGACAGCTAGACAAATACCCTTGTGTGTTCTCTTTTGTCGAAGATACAGCTTTTTGTTATGTTCTTGCAAATTTGATTTCTCCCTCTGTCTTTCTTTTTCTCCGCCACCCTCTGTCTCTCTCCCCTTCTGCATTTGTCTTCATCTCCCTCGTCCTCCTCTTGCTTTCTGTCTCCCGTTCTGATTCCGCACAAACACACACATGCACACAAAGTTAAACTCTGTCTCTTGTGGTTGGGTTTATTGTTTGGTCTGTCTGTTCGTTCTCTCCCCCCTCTGTGCTCCCTTTTGTTTTCTGTATGTTTTGTTGTATTGTGCACAGAGCCCGAGATGCAGATAGAATGCAGACAGTTTGCCCAGGGTGAAAACTGTGCATAAGTACCTCTTGGTATCTATTTAACAAAACACATTCATCTATTTGCTCATGACCAATTGGATAAAACGCCACCTACGAAGCAGCAGGAGATATTTCCCATTAGGGATTGGAAGCATAGTAATTCACCCATGTATCAACTTTGTTATTTTGAGTCTCCTGAAATTCAGACAGCCATTCTCTTCTAATCAGCACCTTTTATAAAATATTTATAGATAATTAACCTTGCCATGTTTCTAACCTCATAAAAACAACAACATAAAAACCTCATCCATGTATAAAATGCCTCTTCTCATTCCCTCTGTCCACCTCCCCCTCTACTGTTGGTAAATAATTCAACCTCTTCCCTGTAACAAGTGCTGGCCTTAATAGGGAGCAGTACCTGTAGTTGGGATAAACAAGCCAGTCGGCCTCAGCAGTGAAACAGAGGGATTTGGGCTTCATGAGGGCAGAAGAATAAGTCGTTTCCTTCTGAAAGGCAGAGTCGACTGGCTGACATTAATTAAGCCCTATAGGATAAAGGTTATCTGAAGCCTAGCAAAGCAGAGACTGTGCATGCGGGATGCTACGTCTGCCGAATCCTAATCAAGACTTCTTATTAAAGTGACATGTACGGGATTCAGTCATGTATGATGTGTGCTGCTGTTGTTTTCCCAAATCTTGTTTGTTTGTGGGAGACATACGAAAACAGGAAAATATCTGAATTTCACTGAATAGACAAAACATCTTAGACCATCTGTTCTTAGACACAGATGTTTACTGCTAAATTTAAGCGTAGTGGTTAAAAAAAAAAAAAAAAAGCATTGCAAATAATTTTGTCTGCCGGATTTATAATCCCCAATACTAAAGTAATTGGGAATTTTCTAAATTTTCCTAACTTTTTTTTTGTTTGTGCTTTTTTTTTATTCCCTGCTCACAACAATTCAAAATAGATTTTCTGACTGTTTCTATTTGTCTGTTTGTTTGTTTTTTTACTTACAAGAACAACATTCAAGATACACCTACAAACTTCAATATGTTTTGGAAATTTTGTGATATATCAGAAAAGTGCATTATTGTAAAGTGTTGTAAAAGCTGCACCTTATATTGTAAATGTGTCACTATAGCAATATCATTGGAGATAATTGCAACAAATTGATTTGACTGGAATAAATTTTAGCTAATCATACAAGTACAATGCACTTGTGCTCTTTGTGCTAGCAATATATTTGATGCTTGTTGCTTGATGCAGCAGAAAATGTTTTACAACATTTTAGAACTACTGCAAATTTGTTCTAGTAAACTGGACCATAGAAGGCTCTTGACCAATATAGAAAATGTAAGCTTAAAATGAAATTTGAATTTCATCGGTGTCCAACCAGCTCCATATATGACTCATTGACTGATTTCTGGGTTATTAATGAATCCAAAATGGAAACCCCTCAATGTTGTTTAGCTAACGCACTGTTTCTCACAAGCCATATCGTCACTATAACAGTCATCAGCATTATTGCATATTATCTATAAATACAGATTTTCAAGTCTTGCCTTAGATTCTTGGTTGGATTTAGGTGTGGGCTTTGACTGGACCATTCTAACTCTATGTTTAGTGATGCTATGCTGCTGGAACGGGACTTTTCCTCCTTCTAATTCATTTCATTTTCCCATTAATTCTCGACAACTTTTTTGATCTCGCTGAAAAAAAAAAAAGAATTCCCACAGCATGATTATGCTGCAAAAAAATCTAATAAAATGCACTTTGTGCTTAAAAGTTCTCAAAAAGTTATTTTGTAAAGTACTCCATGTTTTTTTTTTTTTTTTTTCTTCTTTTCTCTAGCTTCATTAAAAAAATGTTTTGCATTGTAAACCCAAACTCTAACTACTGAAGAACAAGCATGGGCAGCACATGTTAGAAGGCTAGAATGAAAGCTCTTACCAAGTGAAGTTCTGTGTTTCTACTTGATGTAAAGAAATGTTTAACAACATTTATCCTGTTGCAATCAGAATATATCATCCACATTATATGAGGTGTGTATCGTCCAGTGGCAAACTAAACACATCGCTTTCACACCCTGACATGTCAACCTATATGCACAGCGACCTTAATTAAAGGTCACCTTATCAGTGATATTCTCTTGAAATATAAAATAGCTTAGTGAGCCACCGGATGAGTGACATGGGATTTATTACCATTTCATTGTGCACCACGTCTGTATTAGAGACAGCAACAATGGCTGGGCCACACTAATGGTGAAATAGCAATGTCTTCTCCTTTCATATACCGATAACGGCCGGTGTCCTCTCATCTACAACGACACAGTGAAAAGTAATTAGCTGATATGGATGTTCCTGTCAGTGATAACTGATATTAGGGGACTATTACATTCACTCTCTTGAATGATGGTCCTTGAAATTAGTTCATTGCAGTAAGCTGTACCTCCGGATTGCCACATGCAGTATTACAGGGTGTGAGAACAAAACGATTGCAGCATCCACAAAAAAGCATGTTGAAGCACACTCTTTTATCCTGCTCTTTTAATAATCAGTAACTTAACTCTGAGATTTGACTAACTCTCTTAATATTGCTTTTAATGCAGAAATGAAAATGAAAAGCTTCCAAACGCCTTTCTCAAGTTTTCCCGTATTAAATAGTTGGTAATACCTTGGAGGATTTTGTTTGGCAGTCATAGCGAGTTCCTCTCCTGAGAGAGACATAAATAGCCTCCCAGGTGGTGGCATGTAACTAAGTAAATGGTTAGTAAGCCAAGATGTGCAAAGTATATGTAAATAGGGAGAAAAGTATGTGTTGATGTGTTGGTGTGAGAGGAGGGCATTCATGAAGGGATTTTCTTTTTCTACAGTAACCCTGAAAGTTTTTCACTATGCCCATCAGCATGCAAACTTTTTAGTAAAACAGTTCAGGGTAAAGGATTTTTTTTTTTCTGTTTTGTCAGCTGATAAATAGATAAACAGGAATAAATCAATGTGAGGTGATGGATGAATAAGTAAAATGCCCTGTAGTCATTTGTCTGGCTGTATTCAGGCTTCATATTCTATCCCTACCCTGCAAATGAAGATCAGGGTGAGGGGCAGTGAACTGCTTCCTTTGGTGAGGCGTCTGCCCGTTAGTTACCATTGTATGGTTGTGTTAGTGTTTGTGCTTTTTCTCGATCGTTTTTACTAATAGGATTCGACAGTCATGAGCTGCCCGGATAGCAGCAAAAACCCCCCCCCAAAAAAACAACAACAAAAAAAAAAAAAACAATGCAGGACGAAACAAAGCAAACCCCTAAATCTGTCTGCCATTTGTGCTCGCACACTGTACGCACATGTCGTGAGTATTCTGGCACAGTTACTGGGCCAAAGCAGAGCTGGTCTGGGGCCTGGCCCATTCTCTAGAGACCAACCCCCTTTTGCCTCCACTTTCTCCGCCCCTTTCCCCCCTTCCTGTGCAAGTCTGTGGACACAGTCTGAGGCGACAAGGTTGCACAACAGCACTCTAAAATCCTCGCTATACAAACACGATCATTAAAGAAAACACAGTCTGTCATTAGGAATCTGTTTAAGAGGGGAAAATAATTAGAACGACTGTGATAATTGTGTCAAGGGGGAAATAGATCAGACGTATTATGGGAAGAACCAGAAAATCTTGCCATAGCTTTGTTACTTTGCTGTTGGTTCATTTCAACATTGATCCACCCTTCCATCTGTCATCCTTTTCCTTTTCTTCGGCTCCTCGTTTCTTTCTCCCTTTCTGTCTCTCTTTCTTGGATTCAAGACTGGAGGAGCCTTCTGGCTTTAAATGCAGAAGGGATGAAGATGTTTATTCATCTGGAGGGTATTAGAGCCATGATTAAGGACGGGAGGGAGCTGTGAGGCTGATGCGACGTCTGCATTGCTCATTCGTGGACTGCGTTCGGGAATCTGGCCAACAAGCCAGGAAAACAAGAAATGATGCAGGATGAAAGAAAGAACTTGTAGTGAAATTCGATTCTCTCGGGGAAGGACAGACGTTTAAATTTTCTCTGTCTGACGCACACTTGCTCATTCTCACTCGCACTCCCTGTCCTCGTAGCTAAGCTAATTATTAATGAATGCGGTTTCTGTTGAACCTTGGAGAGGTGTCAGCACTGCAGTCACTGAGGGTTAAGAAATCTTGACATTTAAGACAGGGATGCATGAAAATACATCGTCTTGCTTGAGTTGATGCTTGTTTTTCTTCCCCTCCTGCTCTGTTCTCCAGTATGCATGTTTTCTTCTCCCTTCTGGGCTGTATCCAGTTGTTTTACCACTGACAAGCTGAACTGCTATTGAAGAAGTATCAAATAAAGCCAGAGTGTATTCATCAGTGGAAGCAGAGGTCACGGGTCATGAAGCAGGGGCATGACTTTCTAACATAAGCTAATGCTTAGGCCGGGGCAGGAGGTAGTTGCTATAGTTTTTTTTTTTTGTATTAATGTGACTTTCATTAGGCTTTTGTGTGATTTGCAAAGCAATTCCCTCACTAAGTGCTAAAGCATTAAAAACACAACTAGATTTACATTTCTGTGAAAAAGAGTTTCTTTTTTTTTTTTCCTTTGGCTTTGACCATCTTGAGCACCTCCTTTTATTAGGTTTCTTTTTCTCACATAACCTGTTTAGTTTGGATATCTTTTTTCTTTCCCTTTGTAAATTATGTCATTTGAAAACTACTTGTTATTTTTGCCAGTATTAAAATGTGTTTGACCAACTGAAACATTAAAGTGTGACAAAATCAAACTGCAAGGAAGGAAATACTTTTTCATGGCACTGCGTGTTTGCAGTGTAACTCAAACTTGAAGTTTAGTCCAAGTTTTAAATGGCATTTAAGAGAATTAAATCCCAATTTCCAAATTCACTTAGCCTTTTGTTGGGTTTTAAGTAATAGACGGCATCTGCTGAAACTTGCAGAGCAAACCCTATTTTAATGAAGCAACCATGCTGTATAGTAACTCAGCATATTTCTATGCACATTTTTCCAAGCTTATCACATAAATCACATTTTCTTGAGTAACTAAGTGTGTGGGCAAACATAAAAAAAAGCATCAAAGTAAATCCTCTTGTGGGAAAATACAGTAGGAGCTAGTGGATTGCAGAGCCGCAGCATCCTTCACAACAGCTGACTGGCTAGTTGACTGTCCACTGGGTCCTGCGCCTAGTTTGCTGCAGTGTTGAGGGAACAACGCATGCAGACGGAAGCCCCCTTGCTTACTGAAGCCCAGCCCAGACCAGTTCTGCCCGGTCCAGTCCTGCCTGGCCCAGCGCTCCCTCAGAGCCAGCTCTCGCAGGGAGTGCAGGCGGTGAAGAGGCATGCTGGGGGACAGATTGTCATCCTCCTCCTTCCCCCTGGGAGGCTCACTGTGGCTGCTGGTCTGGCCAAGACCAGAGGAACAGCCTCCTTCCTGTTTGTGCAAAGTCCACCTGAAGTGGTCGACTGTCCTTTCCTCTACACGCCAACAGCCCACTCAGTTGTAGGAAAGAGACCTCAACTGCTACACCTCCACTTGACTGCTACAGTGGGATCCTTCAGCTGGGTCTTTGGAGAACCTTTAAAAGTGAGAAATAAAGGCATCTATTTCTATGTAGATTTTTTTTAAAGAAATAATATTTTACATTTCTTAGAAACCAGTGTCTTTCAGAAGTTTCATGATCTTTACACTTTTCCACATTTTGTGATTGTACGTCACACTTAAGTGTTTTTTTTTTCTTTTCTGAATGATCTGTGATAGACAAACTGAAAGTTGCACAATAACGTTATATGTGCAACTTTCATACCCCCATCGATTCTCCCAAGACAATCAATGGGCTACAGCTCATTTTGGGTGTATTTTCACAATTGCGTAGAGTTGCCAATGGATGTACTCAAATAACTGTAGCGTTACGTTAGTATATTTTTACTTAAGTAGAAGTAAAAGGTAGTCGGTAAAAAAAATTGCTCAAGTGAACATGAAAAAGTATGGAGATTTCCATGTAGCATGATGATTTTTTTCCAAAATTTTTCAGGCAAACATCTTCTGCATGTTCGCCATTCCCTTATATAACTTTTGCAAACTGTAAACTGAAGTTCTTACAAATTTATTTCAGCAGTGACTTTTTTCATGCTACGTTTCCATAAAATTTTGATTTGTGGAGTGCATGACTACATAATTGTCAATTTATTTTCCCTCCTGAGTTGCACATCTTTGCAGCTCCTGTAGAGTTACCATCGGCCTTTGAACTACTTCTCTAATTAATGCTCACCTTCACAGGCTTGTTGTGTTTCTATCATCGAATATGTCTTGGCGACATGCTTTGCTGACTTTCCACATTAACACAAATATTTAGCAAAACTGAGATTTTCTGCTGCGTTTACATTCGCTGTCAGCGAAATTTTAGTGAGAAACCTTTGATTTTTAACACAGCTTTCCAAAGTAAATATATTTAAAATAATCTGTTTGCGACATATTTGGGGGGACTGGATTTCATGCATGACCACAACTGCCTTTTGTGAAAGAGACCACATAAACAGTCGAGCTGCTTTTGTTATGTTTTTTATTTGTTTTTATTTTTTTGTTCACATCTGTCGTGCTTTGTCCAGACTGCGCTCCAAATTCAAATATAAGCCACAAAGTGAAATGACTCGGTATAAAGTGACAGCATCAAAGAGAACATGAACTACAATAGTTTTGGAAGAATCCTTTGGATGTTTGGCTTTGGCTGGGCACGGGCTATTCTTTTGAATTTTGATGTTGCAAATGTTGATGTTGTTGCCGCTTACTGGCAGAATTGGTGTAGCAGCATTTTTGAGGGAATCCTAGAGACAGGAGCAGAGATGGAGCCTTGTAAAATGATAAAACTAAGACTTGAGATTGAACTTGGACTTAGAAGTTTACTTTTTGCAATCTTTATCATATAATCAGTGAACCACAGACTGAAAAAGCAACAAAAAGTTGCTTTTGTGACTAGTTGCATTATTACAAAGTCACTTTTGCTTTACAGCAAATCACTCATTATTTTGTCATGATAGCATACTATTGGAATGTGCTATATAGTCTTGAAAGCAAACATTTTACATTTAGATTCGGAACACCGATTAATTTAATAATTATTCCATGCAATAGTAACACCAATAATTTGTGGATCTCTTTCTGTGATTTGTCTTTAAACATAAATACAGATATATGTTCTTAATTGGGTAAATATTACTCTGTATTATCTTTAAAAATAGTTTTAAAGTAGCTCATAGAAGTTATTGCTTCTTACGTTAAAATAATAAATTATAACTTTGTATTTATTACATTCGGTCTGAGGTCAAACAGCACAGGATTTGGAGACAGGATAGAGGGCATGTTTATGATTTTTATTTTTTTCCAGTCAGTTGAGACCAGAGATTTGACTTGGATTTGGAAAAATGAACTGTGAAATCTCTGCTATGTAGTCAAAGATATTTTTCAACGCAGGGACACAAATACTATTAAAAAATGTCCTGAGGGGTCAGGGCCTTAATGGCATGGTGTTGTAGTGGATTAGACATGTTTAACCCAGCAGATGGTTCTCACTGAAATCCATTTATAATTCAAACACTAACATTATCAGATGTTCAGCCTTCCATGCTGATAAGCATTACATGCACTGATATTTGCGATATAATCCTATTTGTGTCATTCTATCACGGAAAAAATAAAATAAAATAAATAACAGCCTGGTACTGTAAAGGATGACTGGCCGGCCTACTTTTCTTCCTCTGGCCTTCCATTTGTCTAACTTTCCCTGGATGCCACTGGGGCACTGAGATTTCTGGGACAGTGACCAAGTGCTCCTGTCTGAGCTGGGGGACGTGGGTAATGTGGACAAAGTGGTTGACAGTTTGCCGCTTCCCCACGGTTGAGAGACAGAGCCATGAGGGCCAGAATAATGGACACCCCCACCACAGAGTCAGAGCAGCGCTTGATGTTTCGGCTCTTTATGTCAGGCCCGGCGTGAAAATATCCCCACTGACTACAGTTTGGGGATGTGAGCAATTCTCCTTGAAGCTTTGTGTTGTCTTGTGTTTTGGACGTACGTGATGTTTGGCCAAAGTAACTTGCTGATGAAACTGCGGGAAGTGGGTCCCTATTTCAGCCAACATTTTTTTTTCCCAGTATGTCCACTAAGAGACGGCATCCTTGTGCACGGATGCTCCAGTTGTCTCATTCTACCCCTCCCCTCTCATCATGTAGCTTGGTGGATTTGATTGATCTGAAGCAAAGGGGGAGAGGGACCTGACATTTCCCAATGATGTGTAAAAACATATTGTGTTTGCTAAAAAAAAAAAAAAAATAGAAAGCGAGAGACAGATGAGTCTGCGCGCACACGCAGACACACGCACACACACAGTTAACACAGAGACTACACAATATCTGTGGCTGGAAATTTTATTTTAATATGCATCAGTTTTTCCTCGTTTATCCATATTTTTGTTTACAAGTTGCAAAAAGTCCTAACTAGCCACCTGCCATGTTTGGTCACAGCTTTTGGAAATAATCAGTGTTTCATTTTGACTGGATTTGATGTCTTAAACTGGGATGTAGCAGGACCACTGTGAGTAAATCTCTGAGCTGGTTCTCTTCCAAAAAGATGTGCATCCTCTGAGCTCAGTCCCGATTCAACAGAGTGATTTGCTCTTCTGACTGGTATCGGTTCCAGAAATAAAAAAATAAAAAAACACCCATCTCTTTGTCACAGACAGTGTAAGGCATCTTAGCTAATGTGAAAAATCTCTTTCGCCACCTCCGCTGTTAGATCCTAAATGACTGTGTCACAATCAGAGCCATACACACGACAACATTCTGTTCAGACACAAGCTCCTATTTGGGCTTCAGAAAGGGAAAAGTGTGGAGATGACACATGCGTTGTCTCATGGGAAAAGGCTCACCATTTTTCCCAGTAACTGTAAAAAGGCTTCCCCCCCCCCACCACCCACCCTGAATGTGAAGCAGGGTCATGGTGTTACATCAGACAAGTTGTCAGCTTTTTGTTTATTCAATGAATCCCCCAATCCCCAATGTGCCACAAATGCGCTCACACAAACGCTTCTCTTATGACAACCGCCACGTACAGATCTCTACTACAGCACAGAAAGAGATGAGGTTGGGCGCATGAAAGGGTGGCCAGCCTTCTGCTTTTGGAGGTGTAGTTTGCTCTAAAAGCAGCAAATGACTTGCAGTAAAATACATTTTTTTTTATAAGAGTTTGCCTTTGTTCAATTATAGAGACATAATCTGCAGCTTTCTAGCAGTGATGAGCCAAAAATAATCTGGTTCCAGAGTCACAAAGATTTGCTTTTCTCAAAGCTTTGTCCTTAAAAAGGTGTCCGAAAGATATAAAGCTACGTTCAAAGTTATTCATACCCCTGGCAGATTGAGGTTTGAAGGAGTTGCTTAATTTTACCTACATGTTTTTTTTTTTTTTTCTGATTGGAAGTGATATGAACATTTTGAGTGGCCCAGTTAGAGATTCAAGCCGATTCTGATAGAGCACCTGTGGAGGGAGCTAAAGATTAGGGTACTGGCAAGGAGGCCTTTCAATTTGCTTGCCAAAATACTAGTTGAAACAAGTGAAAAATTGGTCAGCAATTGCAAGAAGGGCTGCATTTTTCCACTGATTATTGAGAAGGGTAGAAAAGATTTTCTACAATAGTCCAATAGCAGTTTTGAACTGGTACCTCTTTTATGTTGTTTTATCTTTTCAAAAATGTTCCTAAAAGAATCAAAGCTCTCAGATGACTGCAAGTAATTTTATCTGCCAGGGATAAGTGTAATAATTTAGCCATAAAATATAAAGTACTATAAAGTTAAACTTCAGGAATAAAATTGGAAATAAATTTGATTAAATGAAGGTTATAATTATTATTTAAAACTACAGAAAATTTCTCTTCTAATTTGTAATTGTACTTTGTGTTGGTGTATCATGCTAAGGCACTTGACTTCCTAAGGACATGACTTCTGAGTTTTGAAACAGCTTTAAAAGAAAATAACATTGTGGCACTGCAACCGTAAAAACAGAGGACTCATTTTTGTTTCAGTGGTATTCATTGTTATTCTTTAGTTACTTTTTGACTTAAATGGCTAAAGACATACAGTACAGTATATGTCTACGCTAAAATCAATTACAGCACTCCAGCTTTCAGACAGCTGTGCAGCCATGCGTAATACATACCAAAAGGGAGAAAATGTCATCAGGATAAATAATGACTCTATTTCTTGAAATATATATATATATATATATATATATATATATATATATATATATGTGTGTGTGTGTGTATGTGTGGCTATATGTGTGGCTAATTTTCAAAATATTTAATTGCATAAATAAGCATTCCTCAGGGCTTTCGAAAGCTGTGCCGCTGTGTACTAAAAAGGCAAACTTACCTTTTCCTGGCATTAAGAATAGTATTTGAGCAAGACTATTTACTTTGGGAGAAGGTGCTATAAATGAACACAGAGGAAGTGGAGCACAAAGAGTAGTTCAGACTGGTTAAGAGGAAACTGAGACCTGCGTGTGAGAAGGAAATTTTTTATGTTTTTTCTACACCACAAGAATTAAGAAATAACTAATTGGCGCAATAGTACAGATGTCTTCGTCATGCCGTTGGCATCACAGAACCTGCAGACAAAGCATGGTTTCTGTTTACTTGTTAGACAGTTTTTATGCCCTGTAGCTTAGTTAGCTTTTTCTTACTCTTTTAGTTAATATGGCTGTGACTCATTTTTCATCATTCCCCACAGCGTCACTTTATATCAAGCTGTTTTGTTCCATATAGGAGACCTTAAAAAAATATATAAAAAAAATAGGGTGGGGGGTAGGGACAGAACTCCCAGAGAGGGACAAGCCTTAAGATGGAGGTCTTCCTCCCAGGACGTGACAGGCTGTTGGCTGGAGGATGCTCAGGAAGGCCTTGGCAGACCAACAAAGACAGCCCTTCAGCTGCAGGGTGTAGTTTTTCAGGCCCCAGCATCCCCTTTGGCAGCAGCACAGAGAGCGCTGGCGTGCACAGGCCCCCAGCCCGAGAGACAGGGAAGTAAGGCCCGTTCTTTTATTTACTCAGGCTGCTGCTAAGGCCTGGGCATTTCTTGTCTGGGTGAAGAAAGAAAAGAAAACAAGTCTCTCTCTTTCTTTCCTCTTCTTTGTCTCCAGAGGAAGATTGTTCTTTCATCTGCAGTTGTTCACACACTTGTTTCGGCCACTGCCTTTTCTTTCTGTGGACGCTTGCGCATGACATGTGTGCACATATAAGTTGTGCACACTTTATGTGTGCACATATAAAGTGGATTTTGTGGAATAGTAGACGGTGTGCTACTAATAAAGTTGTTGCGTCTGTCTGTAGGCGAGGAAAAAGGCAACATGTTGCCGTTCTAGTAAACCGTTCTCCGGTTTTCTTTTGAAAACAAGATGGTGACATATTCTTTAAGACGTTCATCATTTATTGGTAGAAATTAATTTGTATAATTTTCACTTCATTTTTATTTATTTTATTGTTTAGTAACAAAAAAAAAGGTTAAAACCACATATTTGGCACACTACAGGGTGCTTTGTGCTGTCTTCTCATGATCTTTCGGTTGTTATCCACAGGGTTTTGCTTGTTATTCCTGCAAGAGGCTTTTAGGTCTGTCTTGCATACTCTGATTGTTTGATGTCTTGCCAAAAAAATTTTTAATCATGTTTAGGTCAAAGGAATGTGGGGGATATGGTGAAACCATCAGCTTGTGCCTCCTGAGACTGCCCATTGTGAATATGAAGTTGCTTCTTGGAACATTTTGCTTTTGTAAAATCCATCTTTTGTTTCATTCAAAAGTCTCTTAGGTTGTAAAAAGATTAATATTTACACACAAGTCAATGTATGAGCTTTTTTCTTTAAAGGGAACCTATTGTTCAAAATGAACTTCTTTGCACATTTTTGTAGTTTCATTTTAGTCTATGCTGCTTCTATAAACAGTCTAAGCACTAAAAAAAAAAAAAAAACAGGATCCAGCTTTTTCTTGCAATAAGCTAATGTTTTTGGTGTCAGGAAACTTATCCATTACATAAAGAAAACAGATGTTGACAGCACAATTAGCAGGCCTTTCTTCTCACCTTGTAAGCACTCCACTTCATTATTAGTAGACTAGCATGTTTCAACTGATTTTACCGCTGTACACTATGTACAATGGCTGCTGGAAAAGACAAGTGTTTTGTTGTTGATTTACCATTCAGAAACAGCTTACTGCATTATTAATGCTTGAGCAGGAGGTTCTACTTCTGTGCTCAGAGTGAAAGATCGACGGTTGTACAATTGCACATCTGTTTGCAGCCATTTTCCTGTGCATAAAATGCAAAAATAAATATTGAGTTGCCCCTAAGTTGCATGTAAGTAGCCCCTAACCCCCAAATATTTTTTTAGTCGTTGATTTCAAATGGTTCAAATTAAAATCACTCATAACTGACAAATGTAAGACATACATACTTCGTAGTGATTTATTGAAAATGGTCAGATCTGTTTTTAGATGGCCTGTTGTCTTGTGATTGTTTTAGGGGTGAAAAAACATATAAGTTTTCTTTTTTTTTACTCTAGTTTTTTTTTTTGTATTATAATTTGTTTGAAATTCAACTCAGACTTAAGGTTTTTATCATTTGCAAATTTCAGTATCTGAAGTGTACATACAGTAAACAAAATTAGTTAATATTCATATTTATGTCTCATCCACAAATCAAGCCCCAGGTTTAATGTTTTGTTACAAACAACTGTATATATAAGTATATTACTTGTTAATTCAATTAAAAGAAGTATAACAGTATGAAATATGACCACAGCTAAGACACAAAAAGCTGAATTTGTTAAATTCGAATTAAATTAAGACTTTGCTAGCCTTTATTGGAAACACCAGACCAGCACTGGACAACATATCATTGCACAGCTTGCGTCAGAGAAACACCTGCGATTTATAGAAAGAAAATATTGGGACTTTTGGTTCTTAGCACTGGCAAGCTCAACTTTGTAGTGTGATGAAAGAAAGTAGTTGCAAATTTGATACATCGTAAGATTTTAATAGCAGTATTGTTCACTCATTTCACTAGTTTGGGGTTATTTGTGCCATATATTTCCAAGTCCGCCATAATCAGTTTATGTATCTAAACATCATATTTTTATTAATTTAACTCAGGAACCGTTGCAGTTCCCCTCAGGCCTTACACAGACATTATTTTATTTATGTGTGTTATTAGAGTAAGTCACTAAATAAATAATGTACATCATGTAAACAAACATCAAAATGGAAGAAGGTTGTCCTGACAGCTTTGAAATGTCTCTAGGCAAATTCATCCTCATTTAAGGCAGTAGAATTTCATTTAGCCTTGTACACAGCCCCATTTATTTGTTTGTTTTATACTATTGTCTCCAAGCCAATATGTTTGACTGTAAGGCATTGACTGAGGTCATTTTTTTGCACTGTCTTCTTCTTCTGTACCCTGAGAGGCGCTACGAGATAGGGCAGATCCGCCCCCTCTGTGGAGGAGGGCATTGCACTGAGTCACTCATCCTCCCTCAAACCACAGAGAAAGAAAACATTGAGACATGGATGGGAGATAAAGCGAGTAAATAAGGCAAGGTTCGCTCCTTGAGTGAGATGTGTGTGCAGAGTGGGCGCCCTGCCAGGGGTGGGAGGTTTCCGGGAGGGCCACGGTGTGGAGGTGGGCTCTCAATGTGCCGCTTTCAGCAGTTTGGAGGGGCAAGGGAATGGCCTCCGACCCCATCTGTTTCCTGAAGATAGGCCCTGATGGGGGTAAGTGCTCAGAGAGGGCATGATATCCTGACAAAGGGCAGATCTCACAGCAAAAAAAAAAAACAACAGACATGGAGAGCGAGAGAGAAAAAAGAGGGAGAGAGACTTGGATTTCTCAGTTGAAGGAAAGTAAAGTGGTTGGATCCTGGAAAGAGCTTATGCTTTTCCCTCATAAATCTTAGCAGTTTCCTCTTGTTTTTCCCATTCCAAGTTATGGCCTTTTGACACAGATTTTTTATTTTTTTATTTTCTGAAGGGGCTGAGATTACGTCGTTATTTAGGTAAGGAAGTTCACAGCATTTAGACTTCAGCAGCGGGAAGAAGTGGTCTGTAACCCTTTGAACCTTTGGAAAGTCGGATTCTCTGTTTTCCATTCATATCAGCATAGGATGAGCCATTGGATTGGAATGTTGGCAAGGAAGCAATTTATGTAGGGAGGCTTTAAAGTACTCGTAAAAAAAAAGAATAGGAGCCGTTTTTTTTATATATTTGGTTGATTTTTGCACCTGTTCGGCCTTGAGTGGGGTATTTAGCTTCTCCATTTCCTCTTCCCTGTCTATATATATATATATATATTTGGTTGATTTTTGCACCTGTTCGGCCTTGAGTGGGGTATTTAGCTTCTCCATTTCCTCTTCCCTGTCCTCTCTGAATTTAACTCCCTGCTACAGCTGATGATTCTCTCAAATTTGCACATGCCATACAAACAAAAATGGTACTAAGGCTTTTTGATTTCGGATTAATTGTGGTTTGAAATGATTTTTCTTTTATGAAGAAATTAAATTTTGCATTGAGTTTTTTTTTTTTTTCATAACTGGCAGATTTTCATTCTTTATTGAAAGGGGGATTTAGCAGTTTTTTTCCCCCTTCCTATTGACGTAGGCCTTTTTTATGGGCTTTTGTTTTTCTAAAGAAATATTCAAGTGAGTGTTCAGGAATAATAGAAATGTTCTAATTTACCTCATGCAGGGCCTACATCCTAAAGTACACCGATTGTCTTGTGTTGGCTTTAAATGTCAGAAAGATTGTGTTTTGAATCACAGTGGGCTAAGCCATTACATGGCCACATACAAGGTTAATTGTAGTAAAAGTATTTCCACTTATTCTCTTCTCTAATTATATTTTTAAATTGCATATTTAAATTTTACTTTTCAGATAACACCTAAGGAGAGGCATTGTTTCAGCCGAAGCCGCTGAAGAACAGAAAAAAAAAAAATATCAAGTGTACTATAAAGAAATCTAAATTCATACACCAGTCTCACAACTATGACAATTAACACCGTAGTGCTCTACCTTTTCTATTCAAATAACTGAACTAAATCTAAGAAAACACTTTGCTAATGCACTTTTTCTGTTTGTTTGTTTTTTTCCATCTACTTTGTTTTTTACTTCATTCTATCTTCTTCTTCAGATGGTGCAGATCTTGAGGATGACCCGTCTTGTTCTTGGCCAGCGTCATCTCCCTCTAGTAAAGACCAGACTTCTCCAGGACACTGTGAGGACTACGAGTTTGGAGAAGAGGAAGGAGGCCCTGGTCTGCCGTACCCATGCCAGTTCTGCGACAAGTCTTTCAGCCGCTTAAGCTTCCTCAAGCGCCACGAACAGAGTCACGGCGATAAGCTCCCTTTCAGTTGCACGTTTTGCAGCCGCCTGTTTAAACATAAGCGAAGCAGAGATCGACACGTGAAGCTACACACTGGTGATAAGAAGTACCATTGTGGAGAGTGTGACTCCGCCTTCTCCCGCAGCGATCACCTCAAAATCCACATGAAAACCCACGCCTCCAACAAACCCCACAAGTGCCCTGTGTGCCGTCGAGGCTTCCTCTCCTCCAGCTCCCTCCACGGCCACATGCAAGTACATGAAAGGGGCAAAGACAGTGGCAGCACAGGCTTTAATAGAGCTGACGAATGGAAGCTAAAGGAAACTCGGAAGTGCAGTCGGTGTGAGGAAGGTTTTGATGTCCCAGAAGAGCTACAGCGGCACATCGCCGAGTGTCACCCTGAATGTTCTCCGTCTGAGGACGGAGGCCTTGGGGCCACCCTGCAGTGCATCTACTGCCACGAGCCCTTCAGTGATGAGGGCACCCTGCTGACCCACATTGACCAGGCCCACAGCCGGGACAGGAAGGGCCACACCTGTACCATCTGCTCTGAGCACTTTTTGTCTGTAGAGGACCTCTATTCTCATATGGACATTCACCAGCTCCCAGAATCCAGTAATCATAGCAACAGCCCTTCCTTGCTCACTGTGGGCTACACTTCTGTCTCGAGCACCACTCCTGATTCCAATCTTTCTGTTGACAGCTCTACGATGGTGGAGGCAGCAGCGCCTGTGGCCAAGACAAGAGGAAGGAGAAAGAGAGCTTCTCAGAACACATCTGAGTTGGGAGGGAGATCCTCAAAGCAGCCTAAAATCTCCTACAGTTGCATTTACTGCAACAAGCAAGTATTCTCGAGCTTGGCTGTACTTCAGATTCACCTACGAACCATGCATCTGGACAAGCCAGAGCAAGCTCATACTTGCCAATTTTGCTTGGAGGTTCTGCCCTCGCTGTTAAACCTAAACGAACATCTTAAACAGGTCCACAATGCAGAAGACCATGCTGCCCTGTTAGCCAGCCTGCCCGATGCCCTCCTTCAGTGTAACTTTTGCCCTGAGGTGTTAAGTGACTTAAATGCCCTCCAGGAGCACATCCGTTGCTCTCATGGTTTCCCCAGTCCTGTTGCCAAGGAGAGTAATGCCTTCTTTTGCCCTCAATGCTTCATGGGGTTTTTGACTGAGGCTACATTAGAGGAGCATGTTCGTCAGACACACTGTGATGGAGGAAGCCTGCGATTTGACTCGCCCTTGGCTGTAACTCCCAAGGAGCCTATAGTAGAGGTTTACTCCTGTTCATATTGCACCAACTCACCCATATTTAACAGTGTTTTGAAACTCAACAAGCACATTAAGGAGAATCACAAGAACATTCCCCTGGCTCTGAACTACATCAACAATGGAAAGAAATCTTTGCGCACTCTCAGCCCCTCTTCACCAATATCTGTGGAACAAACTGCCATGCTAAAACAAGGCAGCTCTGCCTCACGCACAGCCAGTGAGTTCATATGTAACCAATGTGGTGCCAAGTACACAAGTTTAGACCTTTTCCAGACTCACCTCAAAACTCATTTGGATGGTCTACAGCCTCAGCTCACTTGTCCCCAGTGTAACAAAGAGTTCCCCAACCAAGAATCCTTACTGAAGCATGTGACAATTCACTTCACGATTACCTCCACGTATTACATTTGTGAAAGCTGTGACAAGCAGTTCACTTCAGTGGATGACCTGCAGAAGCACCTCCTTGACATGCATACTTTTGTGTTTTTTCGCTGCACTCTGTGCCAGGAAGTCTTTGACTCAAAGGTGTCTACTCAACTTCACCTGGCTGTAAAGCACAGCAATGAGAAGAAGGTGTATCGTTGCACCTCCTGCAACTGGGACTTCCGACACGAGACCGACCTACAGTTGCACGTTAAACACAGCCATCTGGAGAATCAAGGCCGTGCTCACCGATGTATTTTTTGCGGAGAGTCCTTTGGCACGGAGGTGGAGCTCCAGTGCCACATTACCACCCACAGCAAGAAGTACAACTGTCGTTTCTGCAGTAAAGCCTTCCATGCCATTGTCCTTCTAGAGAAGCATTTAAGGGAGAAACACTGTGTGTTTGAGGGAAAGACCCCAAATTGTGGCACGAATGGCTCTGCCGTAAGTGGTGGGGATGGTCAGCCTAAAGAAGACGTTGAAATCCAAGGTCTCTTAACTAACAGCCACGGTCCAGGAGCAGGTGGAGGATCTGTGGTGGAGTCACAGAACAGCCATGATGGAAGTGAAGAAGAGGTGGACACAGCAGAACCCATGTATGGGTGTGAAATATGCGGAGCATCTTACACCATGGAGTCCCTCCTCACTAACCACCAATTAAGAGATCACAATATCCGTCCTGGTGAGAGTGCAATGATCAAAAGAAAAGCCGAAATGATCAAGGGCAATCACAAGTGCAATGTCTGTTCACGTACCTTCTTCTCTGAGGCTGGGCTAAGGGAACATATGCAGACTCACCTTGGGCCTGTAAAGCACTACATGTGTCCAATTTGTGGGGAGCGATTCCCTTCCTTGCTCACCCTTACAGAGCACAAGGTAACCCATAGCAAGAGTCTGGACACAGGCAGCTGCCGGATTTGCAAGATGCCGCTGCAGAGCGAGGAAGACTTTCTCGAGCACTGCCAGATGCACCCTGACCTAAGGAACTCTCTGACAGGTTTCCGCTGTGTGGTTTGCATGCAGACAGTGACCTCAACGTTGGAGCTCAAGATCCATGGTACCTTTCACATGCAGAAGACAGGTACTATGTCCTCCAACCAGCCTATGAGTCGCAACAATGTCATCTCTCAAAGCCAACAACAGCCACACCACACTCAAAAGCTTTTTAAGTGTGCCTCTTGCCTGAAAGATTTCCGGTCCAAACTAGACTTAGTGAAGCTGGACATCAATGGGCTGCCTTACGGACTTTGTGCATCTTGTGTGACAGCCGCTGGCTCCAAAAGCTCCAGTCCAACAGTCAACGGAGGAAGGCAACAGCAGCAGCAGGGCGGGGCCATGACTCCTGCAACAACTGCTGCGTGGGTTCAAGGAGAGAGCTTGAGTCCTGGAGACGGAAAAGGCAAGGGTGTTTCTTCATCATCCTCTTCCTCTTCTACATCTTCGTTGTCTGCCATCAAGACACGCTGCTCCAGCTGCAATGTGAAGTTTGAGACTGAGACCGAGTTGCAAAACCACGTCCAGACGGTGCATCGAGAACAAGCAGGGGATAGCAGCAGTGGGCAGCTGAAGACCCCCCAAGTGTCACCAATGCCAAGAGCCAGCCCCTCTCAAACTGAGGAGGTACTGCTGGTCATTTTTGTATTCAATTAGATTAACACTTCTAAGGTTAAGCAACTGGCTAAGAATTTTTTTTTCTTTTGTGTGTCACTTCATCAAATTGCTGAAACAGCTGCAATCATCTGTTGTTTAAACCTGTCCTTGATTCTTGTTTTTATATTCATAGAAGAAGACATACCAGTGCATCAAATGTCAGATGGTGTTCTACAGCGAATGGGACATCCAAGTTCATGTGGCCAACCACATGCTGGGTAGGAAAGAATGCTTTTTTTATTAAATGGATAATCTGTTCTATTTCTGCTTCAGCAGCACTTGTGTAATTTATCAGTTTGTCTATAATGTGACATATGATCAATCAATGTGGCCTTCAGGTATAAAATGTAACTGTTTTGCGAAATGATTTTTTTTTTTTTTCTTGTGACTGTCATTTATGAAGTATGCAAATCAGTAAGGGAAATTTTCCCAATTAATTTATAACAATAACAGAAAGATTTTTTTGGCCACTTTATAAAGGATGAATCATATGTTAAACATTATGATTAAATACTGAAATATTTGACCCTGTCTCATTCAGGCTTACAAGTGCCCGGATCACATCACCAAATAGGTGGAATTATTTTAATATTTTGACCATCAAATGCATCCCAAGTGTTGTGCTTTCATTATTTTTTCGAGTTTCATCTTCCCTGCATGTGACTGGTTTTTGCATGCTTGTGAAGGAGAAAACCTCAATTCAAAATTACTCTATTATGCTGAGTATTCTATTTTCAGTACCAAACAAACCCTTATAGAACTGTAAAAAAAATACTTGCAAAGCTTTTGACATTTTTCAATAATTGTTCACACACCCATGCTCTTTTTTTTTTTCCTTTGTTGTTTTTGTTTGGCGTATCCATTTGATGCACCTTTTTACATCAGCACTCCTCTTCAATCTGTTTGATGTCGGTACAATATTTCGTACCGTATTTTTGTACAAAGTGCATTTAAATGCGTTAAATCAACTGGAAATGGAACACTATGTTGTATATTACAAAATATATTGCAAATTCATGCCTACTCTTTACAAGATTTCTAAACTGTGAGTGCCAGTGTAAAACCAGTCTCCACGTTTTCAAAATGTCTTCACTTTTGGTTGCCATTTGTATGCAGGCAGAATAATTTGTAGAGAGGAGACAATTGGAAAACAGGTTTTCTTGCCTGCAGTAAGTAGGCGTCTGAATTCCGGTCTCACGTTCCTTTATTCATTCATTTATTCAGCTCGTTTGGCGGCTCTTTCATTACACTGCATTATCTGTTGTCTTCAGTGGGGGAGAGACTCATTGATCTGGAACCAAACCGCCTCTCTGTTTGGGACACGCTTCTAGGCGCAGGTGAATTTAAACACGGTGGGCAATTCTATCAGGACTGGTAGGCAATTCTATCAGGGGCCCACTGTTTGTGCATAAACAATCAGAGGCATGTGATTTGTGATTTTGATTCTGCGGCGTATTTGCAAAAGAGAGAGACGAGCTGAGGGTGTGTAGGTGTGTGTTTTGTATTCATCTTTGCGATCTGCTCACCCACTAGTCTACTGGGGGTGCCTAATACAGTACCATGCCAGCATTAGTCCTTTCTCTCGCAAAGGCAGTCACGGAGCACACTGGGAGGGTAGAAAACAAACCCCCCTACTGGTTATTTTATGTCTTTCAGCCGCACAAGCACACAGTTCCCTCATAATAGCGGAATTCAGAGAGCTTAAGATAACAGGAGGATAGGTGATTGGGTTATTGTCTGATGTCTTACTTCTATGATATGCAATTGCTTAGTATTCAACATGATAACAGGTTTCATCTGACTTCTCAAAAGGTTTCTTTTAGACATATTCATTTTGTGATTTGCAAAATATGGAAAAAACAAAGTTATTGAAATATGAAACAAACGTGAAGGTGAACAGAGTAAAGCCAATGTGGTTAAATGTTATGGCGTTTTAATAATAATGTACCATGATAGGATAGTTGCAATATCTTTTTTCCCCCTTTATTTGGACCGTTAAGAGATTTTTCATTTGCAGCTTCCTGCAGAGGTGTTCATAGCCCTTCATTTACATTTTGTGATTAAACAGTTAAGAATGTCAGTGTATTTCATTGGGATTTTATTTTAAAGATGAACATAAACTGTCTCTTAGAGTAGTAGTAGAGTAGCACAGGATATTGCATATTTTTCACAATTTGTTTCAATTAAAAATCTAAAACATTTGGGGTGTATGTATATTTACTCCTAGTAAGTCAATACTTTGCAGAACTGCCTTTTGCTACAAGTCTTTTGAAACATGTCTTTGCCATCTTTGCACATTTGACTTTTTTTTTTTTTACCCATTGTTCTTTCCAAAATAGCTGAACCTCAGTCAAATTGCATGTAGATTTTATGTGAACATCAATTTTCAGGCCTTGCCACAGATTTTCAAATTGATTTAGGGCTGGACTTTGAGTAGGCTGTCCCATTCTGGCTGTTTATCGTTGTCGTTCTCAAAGGTAAATCTCGGCCCACGTTTAAAATCTTTGAAACCTCGAACAGGCTTTCTTCTAGGATTGCCCTGTATTTGACTCTGACTGTATTTCACTCAGTTCTGACTTTTTCAGTGCCCTTCATGAATAAAAGCACCCTAACAGACTAGTACTACTATCACCTTAAGGATGGCTTCTGCAGTATCATGTGCTGCGGTTTCCTCCACATAATGTTGTGCATGTAGACCAAGAAGCTTGGTTTTGGTTTCCTTTGAAAAGAAAATCTTGTTCCACATGTTTGCTGTGCCGTCTACATGCTTTGTGGCAAGCTGCTACATGGCTTTCTTTCAACTTTGGCTTTATTCCTGCCTCTCAATCATGATGACCTGATTCATGGAGGGCTCAGCTAATAGTTGTCGTTTCCTCAGATTCTTACACGTTAGTTGTTGAACTCTGCACCTCCTCCAAATTTACCTCAGACTTTTGGGCTGCTTCTCTAAATGATGTTCTCCATCAGTTTAGATGGATGTTCATGTCTTGATAGGTTTGTGGTTGTGCCTTACTTTTTCCAAAAATGGAAAATATATTTATCTTTGACCTGCAACATGTCTCTTGGTTCTTGTGACACTCTTCTTAGGCCTTTATAGAACAACATATTCACTGAATTTAAATTATGTACAGGTGGACTTATGAAGTAATTATTATTATTATTATTATTATTATTATTAGTGTACATACAAAACTGAATGCAAATGGATGCAGAAACATGGACAACTAAGTATAATTTTTCAGTGTAAAGCTTCCACTCCAAAAATAATATGCTGCTTTGTTTTCTTTTATCCACTAAAATCCCAATGAATTGCATTTAGGTTTGTGATGGCAAAAACCAAATACTCACTGTGAATACCAGTGGTTCTTTAAGTGCTGACCATGGTTGAAGTTCTGGTCTGTAATCACTACAAAGTTAAAGTAGAGCCAAAAGCAAATAAAAAAAAATCTAATTTGGAAAAAGCTCTAAATACCTTCTCCACAGAAAAAAAGGGACACTTTCTCCTTTTAATGGCCATCTGCACAGGAGAGGGGAAACAGGGGGCTGGGGTCATCTCCGCTCAGCTGTCAGCGTTATTAGCGTAGGTAATGGAGCAGACGCTGGATTCATAGGGGTGTTGTTTTCATCCATGCCCCGCTCCATGGTGTCGGTTCACACTGATAACTCTATATATAGTGATGTGTCGTGACATAACTATACTACTAAGTGTATGGAACAACAGAACCCGAGCCCGTCTCAGCCAGACGCATTCTTATTAGCTGCCTGTGTAATACAATAGTGTCTCCAAAGCAAATGTAATGAGCCCCCACCTTCACCTCCTCCCATTAGGGCGAAGTGGTTGTAGCTACCTCTTCTGCAAGACTGCCAGTGGATTTTGATGCATGGACATTACGCTCGGATGATGATGGTCCTGGTTCAGGCATAAAGGGCGGATCTGGAGCTCAGCTACTCAACATTTACTATGATAATGGAGGTAAATGAAAGGGAGGAGGAGGCCACGATTGCAGAGGGGCTGTGCTGCAGATCGGCCCCAGCCAAGCCCGTGTACGGCCCCACGTGTCTTAAGATGGCGGCTGCAGCCTACCAGGGCCCAGATGGATCAGTACACATTTGCTGTACAGCTGGTCGCTCTGTTTGGGGACCTGGTGTGATACTCCTATGGAGAAAAAAAATGATATCGCCACCATCCAAGGAGCAATTTAATAGCAGGCCAGAAGACAGCTGGCCACTCTTTAGTTTAGAGTTTTTTTGGCATGGCACACTTACAGAATCGAGGGTGTCCGATTTTTCTCCAGAGACACACAGATTTTTACAGCTTTCAGCTGTTGCAGTCAGTATCAATCCTTTCAATGTCTATTTTTTTTTTTCCTCCTGATTACAAAAAATTTTTTTCCATCAACACATTTCACCATTTTGATAGCTGACGCACACTTCAGCAAATGTTTCACAAACTCCGCCTTTTCATTTTGTTTATCAAGAGGTCTTTTGAAGGTCTTTCACTGATACAAAACCCTGTTTGGTTTTATCAGCATGCCATCATGAAACCCCACTGCTTCACTTTGACCCTAGTGTAAACTATGACATTTGGGCCCTCATGGGAGGGCAAGTTTGGCCCATTTATCACTCTGTTTCAAATGTCCCTGTGTGGATTTTCAGAGCTAATAGCGTATTTTGAAGCTTGGGTTCATTCTTAAAGTGTTTTAAAGGCAACAGGGCATTTGGAGGTTTTTTCTTTTTTAATTCTTTGTTTCTTTCTTGCTTTCTTTCTTTTTCTCTTTCTTGTTTTTTTCTTCTGTCCTATCCTCATTTCACTCCTGCCCACTCTCAGCAGCAACTGCCAAGGTGGCAGCACACAGAAGGATGACTGTAAACAAACAAAACCAAACTACATCCTGGAAAACTGTTTTCGGGGTCACCTCTACAGAATTTTTTTGGGTTGGTGACAACGGTGAGCTCGAAGCCAAGTCAGGGAGGAGCCCTCTCTCGCAGAGAGGAGCCGGTGGCCTGGTCAGCCCAGGCGAAGGGGGGTGGGGAGTGGGGGGCACCGGAGGGGTGGAAAGGTTTGGGGGCGGAGAGGGAAAGGCACATTTGCTGTACAGCTGGCCGCTCTGTGTGAAGCAGGCACTGTGGGCCGTTACAGAGCTGGAGAGGAGAGCGAGCGAGAGGCCTTTAGCTCTCCTCTGTTCTCCTCCTCTTTTCCTCTCTGTTCTCCCTGTCCACTAGTTCCCCGTTTTCCTCTGTCTCAGTATTTAGCTCTCACATGTTCATATTAACATGAGCTCCAACCTGGCAAAGCATACTGTGTTGGCTGTTAGAGGAGAAACCGACAGGAGGCACACAGTAACAGTTTTTGAAGCTGAAAGCCTTGTTTTGTCTCTTGCTAAGGGTTTTAAAATTATCCTTGACACATATCCTCTTGTCTTGGGCCCCTGGAGCAACTTGGCCTGTTGTATGTTGATTATATGGTCTCCATCACTCTGTGTGCCCTGGTGGAAACACTTTTTTTTTTGTTTTACCCCCGTTTCTCACTCCTTGTGCATAAGCAGAACACAGGATTTCTTGCTTTGTTTCTTTTCCTATAATCATCTTTGATTAGGCATGTCTGATGGTGTTCCCACAGATTCTAGGACTCATTCATAGAGGATAAACACATGTAATCTGTTAACAAACATGACGAAACAATCCTCGTTTGACTCCTGGGGTGGGGGAGTGCCGGATCAGAGTCAGAACTCGATAAACAACACAGCACAGGAACAGGATCAATCTTATGAAATAAATAAGAGAATGGGTTTGGACCAGCCACTGGAAACAAAGCAATCCATGCGTGCCATACACTGAATGTGATATCTCCCTGCTTTTATTAATTGGTGATTAATAACGCCTCTCTGTTCGTTAGCACAGTCACCTCCCGTGCAGCCAAGTGTGTTACTGCTAATACGCAATTATGTGCACCTTACTGCTCGTTACATTATACCTCTCCCTGACTAATGTGGGGTCCATGAGGAGAATAGAAATCAGACTGAGTTGGAAAAAAACAACAAAAAAAAACAAAACGCCCATCAATAAGATTCACACATTCTTTTGTCTTACTCACAAGGAAAGTAGGATAAAAAAGAGATTCTTACAAATTCCTCGATGTAACCAGGAGACTGCATTAAAAGTTTTACAGCTTTGCAGAGACTCTTCCCAGTGTTTTTGTTGTAAAGCAGAGGTAATTGACATCACCATGGGGATGCTCTGTGGCTAGGCCAGACAAGCTGGGTCTGATGTGGTCCTTATCTATTGATTTTCCTGACATTTCACCGCACCTCACAGACTAGGCCAACATGTGAGAAAATATCTGATCGTCTCAGTTCATACAGCCTGCTTGTACAAACTCTGAGCAGGCGCTCGCTGCCCCTCGCTGCATTGCAATTGGAGGGTTGGTGTCGCAGTGGCAACTTGGGGTTGCTTCCTCGTCAAAATGTGTTTGTTTGTTGTAATTTATCTGATCTTTGCACAAGATAAATTATTATCTTTATAATTGTCAAGCGTGCTTTAGGAGTAGACGTACGTAGATCAGATTTTTTTGAGCTCCCTGTTTTTTGGTAAACCTCAAACGTGCAAAAATTGACTTTTCTTCAACAACTATAATTTGAGAGTGCATAAAATAGATTATAGTGTTTTGCTTTTTAGTTTTATTTCATAGAGCAGTTTCGATAAACAGGGTTTTGCTATTTTTTTTAAACCAAGGAGTTGACATTTAATACTTCAGAACCTTATTTAATAAATTAATATGCTGAGTGTGGCAAGCATTACTTAAACAGCTGTCTTAAACAGCTGTGTGCAATACCAAGAGAATGTAGATAATTCATTTAGAAATCTAAACATCTGTACAGGTAAAAACATACAGAGTAACTTCAACCTCTTGGTACGTAAGAAAACCACATACTGGGTTTGCTTAAAGTCCAAATTTGCATAACTATAAGAAAGGAATAACAATGTAAGAGGGACAAACAGTTTGTAAAAACACTTTGACTAATATAATTGTAAGTTTTTTTTTGTAAGATAAATCACTGCGTATGGCACACCCAGTCACTCACTCAGCTGTGTGTTTCTCACTCCATGACCAGCTTTAAAACTCCCTGACAAGGCACCTCTTTGAAAAAGGGCTGTTGTGTGGTTCTGAATATTCTAAATTGGTAATTTGCAAACATAAGTCTCAACATGATTGCAAAAAAATAAAATTTTTACTCTAAAAATAGCTAACATCGTTTTTTTTGTTTTGTTTTTTTTGCCCCTGAAGTAACAACTTAAACAACAGAGTGTAACATAAAACTGCTTAGACGTGATCCATTCACTGACAGAAAATAAGATTAGATTTTTGAATGTCCAGCCAGCCAATAACCAACGACGGCCTGTTAAACTGAAAACCTTCTGATTTCGATCACCAGCTGGTTTCTCTGAACATATCTGCTTGAGACTTTTACAATCCGAGTAAAGTCTCTTCTAGACTGTCCTTCTTCTGATATCTTTTATTGATATAAAGAAGAGATGTCTCCTTTAAAGTGTTAATGCCAACCCTTGTTCTAAAGTGAAAGCCATAAATAGTGGATGATCAGAATTAACCTCTGCAATGCTCCTTCTCCCTGCGGTCTCCGAGGTTTCACCAAGGGCGAAGGTGTGTGTGCACCCCTGTTCTGATGGGGTTGCTTAGCAGTCTGACTGGAGGGAGGGCTTATGGGAGAAGTGCAAACAGACAGCCCTGCCTTAGTAAAAGGTCAGAGCTGCAACCTACACCTCTCAAATCCCAGTCTAGCCCTGATGGGACCAGGGTTCCAAGCATGCCTAGAGATGCTTGTGGTAAGGGAGACATCCAGAGAGCATTAAGCGGTGTCCTGTCATTGAACTGCGTTGCTTTTAGATGTTTGTCAGCACCAATAGTGGTGTGACAAACCTGATCTAACCTGGTGTAGTGTCTATTACCCAGTGTGTTTTTGAAATGATGCGCATGGCATGACAGTAAAGGCTATCATATGCTGCTGAACAGAAACAAATTTCAACATTGTTCCCAAAACTGTGGTTTCATAGGTGTGGTTTGTTTTAAAACACAAACAGACTCCAAAAGAGTCTGGCAAAAAGAAAGTTTAATTCTCTTTATGGAGCACAGTGGTGGTTTTCCAAAGTACCATGTGACGAATGACCATCCTCATCAAAGTTTGGCTGTGTGAATGGTGGGCAGGGGAGGAGAGAGAAGGGGAATAGGGCTCTGAAAGGCCCCCCAGCGTCAAAGCCTTAATAATCATGTGAGCAGCGCTGGACTTCATTACCCTCCTGTTCGACAGGCCGAGTGCCAGCCTGGATTGCTGGCTGGCTGTGGCAAGGTCAACGGCGGAGGAAAAACCAGTTACTGTGTTACTCTGGAGCGGAATGGAGAGGGGCGGCCATCTGTCAGCTCAGGCCTGCCATACCCGCAGAGCAAATGGACACGGGCGGCCAGAGGAGAGGCCACAGACACCCATAGAGCTAAACCCAGCGAGCATAACACTAAGGCGTGGACATGGGTCCAGCCAAAGAAATGGGCCTTGATACCACTAAAGCACACATATATGTGTGCACATGGAGAAGATAGGGCTATCTGCAAGAAATTTGGCAGCAGGTTGTGTCTATATTTATGCAGTTTTTTTTAAGCTTCAGCACACTGTTGGGCACCCACTGATTTCCATCCAGATGGCAAACTATTTGTTAAAAAGTTAACAAAAAGTTTTCTGCTTGCCAACATTTAATGTGGTTAATTAGTTGTTTTTTTTTCTTTCCTTTACAGAAACACTGAAAATAAGAGGATATCCTATTATATCTTTAGACTTTTTTTCTTTCAATTGTGACATTCCTAAGTTCAACACCTATCTACAGCTGATTCTATATTTAATGTTTCACCTTGCTGGCTTTTTGTCAGCATCTGAGTTACACGGGTCCGCTCTGCGAGGACCTTTACGATGCCTTCTGGCCAAAGTGGAAGAACCTTGTGGAATGTTCCAAAGCTCTCTAATAGGTTTCAGGTGCTATGGGCTGCTAGCCAGCCCCCCCAACCCTCATCAACACCCCACACTGTGAGTCTGGTGTGATAGGATCCAGCAACAGCAACACCACTTCTCATCTAATAGGGTAATTTTACAAATTGGACTGTTGCTTTCTTTAAAATCTTAGTCTTATCATGTCTGTATGCTCAGATGTTCTGACTTTGGGTCCTATTGATTTTCCCCCCCTATTTTTATAGGTGTTTTAATGGTTTTAAATAGAATAATAGTTGCAGTGGCTGAATAGCAACAATGCTAATGAAGAAAGCACATATGACTGCACAAAACACACAAAGATAAAAAAAAAAAAAAATAAATCTCTGGACATGCAGATCACTGTTGCATGTCCAGTGCGATTTTAACTTGCATCAAGATTGCAAATCAAGATTTGCAAATTGTAAAGTACATGGGTTTAAATGACTATAAGGCTAACGGGATCACAAATTGGTGAATCAACCTAGAATCTTTCTGAGAGCATTGTTCTTTTCAATCATTTATTTAATGCTCCTTTCAGTTTTACAATATGTTCATTTCTTTGTGTAACTTTATCTAGCCACAGCCCAGCTGTTGATTTGCATGATTTTTAGTTGCGGTGCATATTCTTTAAAACTGATACAAATGTTTTCTTTTAATCTCCTGATATTTTTTTAACGTTTTCATCTGCAGTTCATTGAGTTCTTGTGTTGGTGCTTCCTATATTTCAGTTTCTCTCACAAATGATGTCTGAGATTAGACAGTGCAGCAATTTGTTTCAGTCCCAGCACAGCTAAAGTTCCTCCTTGTTTTCTTCCTGCACCAAGAATACCAACCACCCCCCAGCTTGAGAATCAACATACTCCGGAAAACAGGGAGATGGTCCTGGGCGATTCCCCTCGCCTTAATGGAAATCACACAGGAACTCCCTGGATGAAAGCTCTATTAGTTATTAAGGTTTAATGTTGATATCAGTGGTTATGTGTTTACTGGAGTGCACAGTGTTGCTGATGTGGAATTGTTGGAGAGGTGCAGATTTAGTAAGGAATTAGTGTACACCCAGGATTTAATTAAGGGGATCTATTTCCATCTTGTTAGAAAGAGATAATGCGAGTACTGCATGCATTGTGGGTTACCATATTAAATGCTGCTTCCTGTAAACGACATAATATTAACTACAAAAAAGGTTTGCAGGTTAGAAACGATGTGCTTTATTTAGCAGTTTTGTTTTTTTTTTAGAATGAAAAATCTAGTTAGAAAAATCTGTTATTTGGGAATATTTTCCCTTTTCATCACTTTTAATGTTATTTTGTGTCAATGAAAACTATAAAAAGGAACTTCAGTGCTTTCCATACACACTTTCTGGCTTGACAGCGGAGCATGAATGCTAAAGCGACACAGACTCTTTGTCTCTCCATTTGTCCCTGCCACAGCCTAGAGAAACCTTAAGCCACTCTCTCTCTCTCTCTGATTAATCTTTTAACATTTATAATTACTAATTAAGTTAGTAAGAGACTTTTAATGTAGTCCTCCTTCAATGGGGAGCAGAGAGGACAACAGATCATTAGCTTCAATAATGAACGCGGATGAGATGGATAATGGCCTGTGATAGGTGAATACTGACAGCTACATCAAATAAGCGGAGTGTGTGGGAAACAATTCATGCACCTAAGCACTTATAGTGTCATGTCAAAGTATTCAAACTTTTTCACATTTTAAGCGATTGCGAACCTCCCCTATATTCAGTGTATCTTATGAAAGTGAAATTGTACGTCGCACCAACTGAACTGGTCTTTTCATCTTTTGAAAATAAAAAAAATAGCGTGACTGGACTGAAATTACCGGGGTAGACAAGAGAGTATTAGTCAGAAATGATGCAGCCAAGCCTATGGTAACTCTGGAGGAGTGACAGAAATGTTGATAAAATATCTTAACATCTTTAGTGTTGCACTCCACAAATTTGAACTTTATGAGAAAGTGGCAACAAGAAAACTAATGTTGAAAAAAATGTGCAAGTCCAATTTAAGCTGTACTAGAAACCATGAAGGCTGCATGGTAA
The DNA here is from genome assembly GCF_000485575.1 of Poecilia formosa. Classification (NCBI taxonomy): domain Eukaryota; kingdom Metazoa; phylum Chordata; class Actinopteri; order Cyprinodontiformes; family Poeciliidae; genus Poecilia; species Poecilia formosa. The sequence goes on from NW_006800043.1 coordinate 865,301, forward strand.
GCATATGGAAGAAGTTTCTTTAGTCATATGAAAAAAGCTACACTTTGGCCAACATGAAAAACTATCACTGGACATCATCCTGAACACACCATCTTGTTGGTGAAACATGTCGATGCATGCTGTAGAAATTATTTTCTTTCCACAGAAATTGGCAAATTGGTCAGATATGATGGGTAGATAAATACAATGTGACAGTTCTGGAATAAAACATATTGCAGACTGCAAAGAACTTGAGCCTCGGGTGAAGATTCACTTCAGAAGTATGCACAATTTTTTTGACTGTCCATGACATAAAATCTCAATGAAATCCACAAAAGGTGTCGGTTATAACATTAAGAAAAAGTGAGACGGTTCAAGAGGTATAAATAGCTCAGCTAACCATTCAGTTTGGATTCACAATAAAGCTAGACAAGGGGGAGAAAGCATTCTCCAACCCCCATCCCAAATCTTTCATAAATAATTAAAAAATATATTTCTATTAAATTATGCCGGTGCTAATGTACTTGCGATGCAGTCTATATTGCAAAAATATATAGGCTACCTATAATAAGTAGTGGTGTCAGACTTAATTTCAGGTACAGATTTTATTATTAGATTAATTCACACTGGTTTTATTGAGCCTCCCTAATGTTGCTAGTGTATCTCATTATCGCATTAGTACATTAGTGTCTGTATTATCCTGGTGGCTGTGAGTTGCTGCCCATTAAAACAGTCATTCCATCTCAGTTTTGTTATTTTTAACTTTTATTATTATTATTATTTTTCTTTTTTACCTTAACGACATTGCTACTCCAGTGCTTTCCCACTTTGGGGAAGGTGCTTATGCCATAATGATTATTATCATTAAGAAGATATTAATGTGCTTAGTGTTTGCGACCCAGCTGCTCATCATGGCCCCTGCTACACACGGGAGGAGAGCGCCTGCCAAAACGGACAGCGCCTCTCGGCCACAGCCCACCTGTCCAGAGGTTTCAGGGTTAGCAAAGGTCGCAGATACATACCTCCCTGCCCTGTGCTGAACAAGCAGAAGGATAACTGCACCACAAACAAATTGGAGTAGATGAACTGTTTTGTGAGCTTCATTAAGCATTGCAGCAGGCTAAACTGCAAGTGGATTTAGTCATCTTCCTGTTATACAATTTCAGCACACACGTTAATTATAACCAAGTCACTCTGCTGGGTGGGGAAGCACATTTTTTTTCCCCCTGTAGAGATTCAGGCCACATAATTATTAATTGAACTGAGATCTTGCTATTATTTTACGGCTTTGCAACTAAAGAACAAAACTTTAACACTATATATGTTTGCATTCAGGTCGTTTTATGAGTAACATTTTTCTTACTTGCATTCATCATATGACTTTTTTTTTTTTTTTTTTTTTTTTTTTACATTTTCGCCTGGTAAATCAGATGTATTGTGACTTGTACTTTCAAAGTCTCACATACAGAGATATATGGTGTGTGGCTGAAATTCCTCCAGTCTCTTAATTTCAAAAAGCTGCTTCATTAGGGCTGGAAAAAGAAGCCCATAGTTACATTTAATCAAACAAATCGGTACTGCAGACCAACATAATCAATCACAATCCTTCGCCAATACACGGCATTCTGTAACTACCAAGCTGGCTCGGGGAAAAAAAAAGTCAATTATGGCCCCTGTCTCTGCTCCTCTGTACAGTTTCTGCAATTATTTTCATCATGCAAATGTGCACCGCATTTTGCATACATTTCACACATGCAATCTTTTCCTGCTCCTGGAGTTGCTTTTCTTTTTATGCTGCCAGTTCTTGTGTGATACATGGGTTGTACTTTTATTTTTTGGAGAGTGCAGTGTGCCATCGCTGAAATAATCAAATTAAGTATTAATGATTTTTACTCTCAGACTAACAATTGCGTTACTCAGTGGGCTGCAGACAGCGATGTTGTTCATATTTCATATGTTTTTTGAGTCCATATGGACCTGTGCTCACTTCTTCTTTTTGTTTTGAAATCATTCAGTTTGTTTTAATTCCAAGTGGTATTTTCCTGTCGTCTTCCATGAGTAGATTTATGCAGAGTGCCATTAAAAAGTATTTCTAAGACTTTTACTGTACAGCGTTAGCCCTTACCCTAAAATAGAGATAATGTGAAACAGTGTTGAATCTTCTCAGGAACTGCCAGTTCCTCATGGATGACTGACTCATCCACAAGAAAGCAAAACATCCTGCCTGGAAAAGCATAAGTTCTCCAGGCCTTGCTTGTTTAATTTAGCTCAGTGTTTACAATTCAACAATAGGACAGAGACTGGGCAAAATGTGCATACGTGGGAGAACTTGAAGGTGAAAAGCACCGAACACAAAGGACTGCCTCACTTTTCCCAAAAACATTTAGCGAATGCAAAGACTTTAGGGGAAAATTTTCTGTGAACTCACCGGACAAAATCAAAGATTTTTTGGAAGGTGCGTTTCCATATACATCTGGTATCAATCTAACAAATTTCAGAATAAAACATATTTTAAATTGTCAAAGTTGTGGTTAAAACAAGAGTATGTAGGGCTGCCATCTTGCTTCACAATCTGAGTTACATGACCTGAAATTTGCTCTGTATTAGGATATCCGGAAATCCTAATGGGAGATGTTCTTTCATTGGTTTGTGAACTTAAGCTCAAGACTCATTCAAAACACACCAGCGACTCCACCTCTGAATTACTGAAAACAAACCAAAGAGTGATTTTTTATTTTATTTTTTTTATTTTGTGCCCCATTCAACACCTGGGCATAAATTGGGTCATTGAGGCATGACCTTAATTAAACAGTCAGCTTATGCTCAAAAGCTCTCCAATCAGGCTGAAATAAAACTAAAAGTTGTGGCTACAAATTAATCCGCATGTACAGAAATCATTGCAAGTTACTGCAAAAGCTTGATGACAATTGTTGCCCCCAGCGACCAATTACTTTTTCCCGTAGGGCCAGGTTAGGTGAGTTAGCTTTTCCCATTAATGAACAAAGTTATCATGGTGAATCTCTCTTTGTATTACGTTAAAAGATTTAAATGTAAGTATTTTATTTAAAGTAGTTAAGGGTTTAAATGTTTACAAAAAAAGAAGTAATCTTTAAGACTCTTTTCACCGCATCATATGCACATGCAGAAATCCATCACTCGTATAAATCAATCTATATACAGTATATCTTTTTTTTTTTCAACTTCTTGTGTGTTCATTTCTCCATTTTCCCCTCAGTGTTCATTCTAAAACACAGCAAACACGCTGTACATAATACACACACACCAGGAAACACACGAGGTAGCTCGGCTGGTGGGGGCCACGGCTGCAGCTCTTCTGCGCAGTCCCAGAGTGGCTCCCGGGGCTCGGCTGCCAGTTGTTTGCCAGCGTCTCCGTGTGGAATTCATTCAAATTAAAGCGGCGGAATGAGGCCCGAGTCCCAGAATGCCTCGTCCCTCTCCTTCATCAGCATTCCGCCGATGAGAGTAATTAAAGCAGAAATTAATTCTGCTGTAAGCAGAGGAGCCACAGAATAACTGATATTAGAGGCTGGATGATGAATGCTTGGCATCAAGGGAGGTCTCAGGGGAGGGGAGGAAAATTCACAGATCTTTCTTTCTTTCTTTTTTTTCTCTTTCTTTCTTGCTTTCTTTCTTATTTTAGTTTATTGTTGGTTGGTAATTCTTTGGTTCAGATTCTCTGGTTCTGATTTTAATTTTGCTTCATTATGCTGCTTTTTTTTGCAATCCTTTGATCCTCTGCGGGAAGATTTGTCTTTCTGTCTTGTTTCAAAATTGCAACAAATACCTAAAGACAGTGACAGTATTTCACATTCGGTCAGCACTGATAGTTCCCATTTTCAGTCAACAGGCATTTTGGAGCTTATTGATGCTCCAAATGTCAGTGTACGATTGTTTGCCAACACAAGTTAAACTGGACACTCCTCCTAGGGTAATTTCTAGCCCAGAGTAATACATTTCATATAAAAGAAAAAAAAAAAAAAACCTGCCAATTATATACAGAGGGGAGTACATAAACATATGAATAAATCAGAGAGTGTATTTAGTATTGAGCAGACTCAGAGCTAAACATTGTGTGTTTTTTTCCAAGAAGAATGACTTTGTTCCCTTGCTAGGCGTCATTAAAGATTGAACCTTGAAGCTCTCCAGATGACGCGATATTCTACCCATGATGATTCAGTGATCCTCCAAGTCCCCAGACGCTTTTATTTTTGGAACGCCAACTCCTAAGCGAGAACAGTCACAAGACAGAAAGACAAACAAGTGAACTCCTAAAACACAGAGGCTAGATGAGATTTTCAGTGTTTTCTGCTGCGAAGAATCAAATGGATTTGAACAAAGGTTAGATCTCTTTGGGGCTTTATGGTAATGTGATATACGGTGCTGCAATGGAATTTGCGAATGCATGTCTTAGTTCTGTCTGACTCCAAGGATGGAGTGAATGGTAATTATGCTGACCTCTGCCCCTCCCTCTCTTTCTCTGCCCTCTGGGTAAAAAGCCTGAGGAGGTAATAAACAATAGATAGATTTGTCTTGTTTGCAATACAGCTGCGCTCCTAATGACACGTGAGATCCGCCTCTGTTTTGAAAATAATTCACGCCAAGATCTGCAGGTATTCAAATTGCATTTTTAATTGGTTCCGCACAGGAATATCCCAATCAGATGTAAATGAATTGAAGCTCAACCAGAGACTTACTGACTGGTATTAAGAATTTAGCAGGCTGGCAAAAGACCTGGAACACAAAATTAATGATTAAGTTTGGCAGGGGGGGAGGAACACAATTGCAGTGAGGATGAAAGCCAGCAGAGTCAGCCACAGACCTGTTGATGAGCCCAGTTTAAAAGAACATTGCAACATATGCTACCATTTTCCAACAATGAACACAGGGAACTTGTCTTACCTTTCTTACACACCTCTTCACCTTCTGTGGTGGCAACATGCTCTTTTTGAAGTTTTACTCTGGCTATAGTTATTTGTAAACTTCAGCAACTGGCTATGTTTTTATTTTATTTTTTTGCAGTAGTTTCTTTAATTTTAGAGATAAACACTTATTATCCTTAATTATCATGTTCTCCTTTTTTCTCATTGTTAAAAGTGGCTAAAAGAAATAGGTCCACAAATTATGTCATATTTGTATCTCAAAAAAATTAAATGATGGACCATTAAATAACAGTTTTTTGGCAACCTAGTGGTAGTGGTAAAAAAATAAAAAAAAACCTTTTTCAATTAGATTCATTACATTTATGTTAAGAAAGCCAATAACTGTGTCACAATAAAATCATTTTATTGTTTTAAAAGTAGAATCTTTCTGAATCTCCATTACTTATTTTCACAATAAGAAATCTAAAATAGATCCCAGCCAAAGTTTGACCATCTCATCTACTGCAGTTTTTGTGGTTGTTTGTATCCAAGATTCCCTTAACAGAAAAAAGGACAATTGAAGATTTTTTTTTAAATAGAAGCTCTGTCTTGCAATATCTAACGGAACTAGATAGCTAGATAGCCCGACCGAGTTGCTTCGCAAGACAGACTTCACTGTGACAAAACATAACATGGTGTTTTAAAATTACGATCTTGTCTTAAATTATGTTTTACAATAAGACAGATTTATGTATCACAACTTTTTTTTTTTGTTAAGAAGGAATGCCGTTATTTATGCGAGTGATAACAAAACTAGTTAATTTCATTAAAAATCTTTTTAATGATTGCTAACATCACATTGATCAAATATTACCAAAACACATTGCTAAGAAAACAAAGATAGTGTAAGGTAATTGGAACCACATATTGAAGCATGATGATGTTCTGGCTCCTTCCAGCTCCAGCAGTAGTACTAAATCATAACGTACTCCTAACCACAGTCTTGTCTTCGTTTAGCTTCCTGCTTTCCATTTCTTCCATCCTCTTTTACAGGGATGATGTGAATCACCACGTGAAAATAGTAAACATACAGTAAAGGTATTTTCTCTAAATAATTCAGCAATCTTGAGCCCTTTTTAGACTCAAGGTTTACCTGCGGTCCTTTCTAAAAGCCTTCTACTTAACAGCAGTTTTCTGGGAGTGTATCCACAGTGGATCATATTGCTGTAGCGCCTGATGTCTTCCTCTGTCATTCAAATAGGTATGTGGTTATGAGCTGCAAGGAGATATCTTGTGTGTTTGTCTGCTTGGTACGTGCTCCAATAATAGTAATAATAATAATAATAAAATACTCAAAATGAAACCTTGGTGTAATGATGACCTTAAACACAATGACACCCTTTCCCATAACATTGTCCTGTCCAATAGGCCAGAACTCCCCTAAGAGGCCTTACAGCAAAGTCTAGGAGGAACCAAATGAGAGAGAAATCGATTACTTTCCTCTCTCCACTGTCTCTGCCCTGGCTGAATTACTGAAACAAGATGCTGCACTTAGAGGAGTCTTTGGAGAGCTCGGGGGAAAGAAAGAGAGGTGGGTGAGAGAGAAACACTTTTAGGGACATGGGTGCCATTTAGACGAGGACCATCTTCTCACAGAAAGCCACTAAAAGCAGCGAATGATCCTCTTCCTGTCCCCGGCTGGGAGGTGGTTAGCCTCCTGTGGTTAAGTGAATACAGAGCTTACATTTGGGTTTGAGGTCAAGGCAAGATCATTAAAAGAATATTTATTTCTGAACTCCAAGCATGCATCATTTCGCTTGTGACTTCAGTTCAGCATGTCACTGGTGCCCGCATGATCACATTTCGATGCTCTGAAGCAGCCTTCATGATGTCACACCGTGTTGTTTAGCGTCGGCTCGGACTTTTATTGTCAAAAGTACGGAGATAAAATTGAAACTAGTTCGTCTGGCAGACAGAACACGGTGCTTAAGGGACCCAATCCATGTAAGTGCCATTAAGTGGAAATTGCCGTTCACATATTCCAGTGGTTTGATTAATTATGCTCTCTCATGTGTTTTGATAAAGGCCAAATGAAATATGGGGAGCAAATTGCATTGTGTTTCTGTATCCTGTTACGTAAAAGCAGTTTAATTATTGACACATGTTTTGCCACCTGGCAGGGGAAGGGATTGTCGGACATGAATAGGAATCATACAATGAATGTTACGAAAGAGCAGAAATGGTACTTGAAATACCACATGTTTCTGCATCTGAGGCTTGGTTGATGCTTCTGCCCTCGCACTGGCTCATCCTTCTTGTTGAATCAGAGCAAAGTGCAAGAAGATGGCAACCTTCTAAAGGAAGCATTGCGATTAAGTGACTTGACTTTGAAATTCATTTAACTTTGTGAGGCAGGATTGCTTCTTGAAAGGTCTTCACTGGCAAACATGGAATTAAGGCAATATTTTATGATGGCTGTGTAGCCTCTCTGGGGGACTAACGGATCAGTGCAGGCTTTGTGTGATATCTTAAGATAGCTCTTTCTGATCAGTGGAGAGGCTTAGTTACAGACACTACTTTGAACTCAAAGAATCAGCGTAAGACAACAAGCAAATTTGCAGCTTTAATTGAAACGCTTCCTTTTCCACCCTCTCTTTCTTCCTTTTTGTCTTTGTTCTCAAAGAGTTTCTGAAGAGCAGCACCCTCTAGTGCCATGGAGATTGAAAGACAACAATATGCCTTCTGTTGTACTCTGTAATACTTAGAGTGCACTTCATTCTGTATTCTACAGTGTATGTGGAGGTATTAGCTCATAAAACCCTCCTACTGTTGTATGAACCGACTGACGTCCCTCAGCTCTATATGAACAGCAGGGCCCTGATACTCAGTCCCAAGCTGTTCCTGTTTGCCCAGAACGATCAGGCCTGGCCTCATGCTCCCTACCTGATCTAGTTGACTGGGCTGTGTAAGTTAGGTAGGCAGTCCCTGTCTCCATTCCCCTCCTCCCTCCCAATATGCACTTGGACGGGGGCTCAGGCTCCACCTTTTGTGTTCCACAGGGATAGGGGGCCAGATGGAGGAATTTGATTAACCAGCAGTGGAGGACCAAATGTTCAATTGGATACAGAACCAGTTGGAAGACGGGAGTGAGCGAGGGATGAGGCGGGGGTAGAGAGAGAAATCTAAAATGGCTGGTCATGTGCGCTGGCCAACACTTTTCCAAAGGGGAGCCCAAGCAGACACTGAGGTGTAGTAATGCAGAAGCCCTTTTCCAAGTACCAGCTGGGCCTTTTAGGAGGCTCTATCCCCACAGCAGACACTCAGCAGCCTCCGAGCAGCTTGACTTTACCATATGTGGAACTTTTTTATGCTCCACCTGGTTTCCCCAGGGGTCTTGTGCCGCTGGGATGCTGGAGGCAGGTGAATTGCTCTTAATGCAAGGCACTGAATCACTGGGCCAAATACATGAGGGAAGTGCCTGGGGAGTGGAGAGGAATCTGTAGAAAGATGGACTGGCACGACCTTGGTGCTCGTGCCTGCTTTAGCTAAGAAAAACTCATGATGTGTCATCATGCCTCTACTCTATGCACAGCTCTGTTTTAGTTATGTTAAAACTATATATATATATATATATATATATATATATATAAAATCTTTTCACTAAGCACTTTGTTTGTGCTGTTCTCTAAAACATTTTCTTAGTTTTGAAGTTTTCGGTTGCGATTATTAGAATTGCATCTTTGTTTAAGGTATACCTGCCAAATATTTCTAGTATTGTCGTGGCTTGTTTAAATGACCAGGCCTTCAAAAACCAATTTCTTCTCCTTGAACGTCAGTTACTACATCTAAATAAAATCCAGTGCAATAGTTTGACTTCAGAAGTAGATTTGTAGATAATGTTCACTTGTGCGTAATTAAACCTCAGCATAACCTGTTCTATGAAGACCTCACAAGTCTGAAGAAGTTATGAAGACCAAGGAATACAGTGGCACCGCCTTCAAACAACATCAACATTGCAGTGGTTTAAAACAAAGGTTCTCTATTCTGGAACTCAGGGCCCACTGTCCTAACTGAACTAACTCACCCTATCCCTCGTTTTAAGTGTTTCCTTACTGCAGCACATTTGACATAAATGCATGGCAGTTATTAAGCTTCTGCAGCACTTGATGACATGCTGAGAAGACAATGCGGTTCTTTGAGTCATGTGTGCTGGGGCAAAGATGCATTGAAAACATGAAGGAATGTGGGGCCCTGAGGAAAAGAACTAAGAATAATTGGTGTAGATCAAAGAAGATTGAAAACCCAGTTAAACTACAAACTCAGATATAATTGAAAGTATCTGACAAAAAACAGGTAGAAATATTAACTTTTTGTGTGGAAACCTTGTAGAGACATACCCTGACAAACTTCCAACTATAATTGAAACAAAGGGGTTTTGCAAAGTGTTGACTCGGAGCGTGTGACTGCAAATGCGTGCCACACTTTTTCAGATGCTTAGCATACTTTTTTAAAACTTTGTTTTCCTTTTCTTCCATTTCACAATGATGTACTGTATTTTGTAGGTGTGTCACCTAAAATTCCAGTAAAATACGTTCAACTTTGTCGTGGCAACATTATAAAATGCAGAAAAAGTTCCAGGAGTAGTTTTATAAGGTGTTATACAAGCATAGCTTTCTCGGTCCAGGCCATCAGGACAGCTACTGTAGGTCAGTTGAGTGAAATTTCGGCCAAGATGATGGGGATGTGGTCACTCTCCTGCCTGCACCTGTCTTCCTGATTCTGTGGCACAGAGCCAGAGGTCAGGGGTCACCACAGGGGGCTGTCAAGGTCAAAGGTTTATCACTCTCCAAGGGGTCTTGGAGCCATCACTCAGATCCTGCAGTACACACGCTCTGCCCAGTCGAATTTCCCTCTTCCCCCACTTTTTCTAATCCTTCCAAATGGCTCAGGCAAAACTCCTGACAGCAGTGAGAGAAACAAACTGTGGGGTGTTGAGCTCTAAGCCATCAGCTGGAGATTTAACTTTGAAAAGATTCCCTTTTTACTCGCTGCCCTTTCCACCAATCTGAGGGCACACCAGAGTCCAAGCACCCAGAGCAGCTGCCCTCTGACCCTGCCAGCGGTTGTTGGTTTATTTTGTTTGGGCATTTGAGAGGGAAGGGGGCCTGCTTTTGACAGGTCAGGCAGCAGGACTTGGATGAGGTCTTTAGCCAAGAAGGGCCAGAGAGGGAGAATTTCACAGCTCGAGAAAAGACACACAAGCTACGCTGGGCTGGCTTTGCTGCTCCAGCTCCAGCATTATACCCATGATACTGGATTAGTTGTCATATTCATGGAGACATGTGGAAAATGGGCTAATTTGGGGGGCGATTCATGCAAAGTCAATTCCATCATGCAGGCAGAAATTCCACGATACCTCTGTTTGTGCAGCTGTGCCCACTTCTCAAATTACACCAACCCCCTTCACAACCCTTTCTGCTCCCCTTTACTTCCTTTGAGCGTGCCAGGAGCCTCACACAGGTCTTGTACTTATCTGGGACTAAAGTAAGAGATTATGAAACATAAAGGGGAGCTGTGAGGTAGAGCCACGGTTCTTCCTCGGGTCGGTGGAGGGGTGTGCTATATAAGGGGCAAGCAACGAAGCCACATCAAGAAGTACTAACCATCAGGCTGTAGCACCAAGTCTGACAGACCGCAGGGAACAGACCTGCCGCATCGAGTCTGTCAGCTGTTCCAGCAGTTCAGTGCAATCGTGGGAGCCCCTTCCACTGGGACTGTGTTACTGAGGGCCTTTCTTCTCTGTTTCTGTTTTATTTTGGGGGGGAAGAGGGAGGAGGGGTCAGGGAAGGCAGGGTTGCAACTCTGTGTGCAAGAGGGGGTTTCGAGGGGTATAATTTAGAGCACAGAGGGAGCTTCGTCTCTCCATCCTATGATTTGGAGGTGAAGACAAGCGCCCTCGGGGGCCCCCTGTCAGAGCTTTTGGGCGCGCTCAGTGCAGACTTCAATAAAAACACACAAAAAGAATTCCCCCACAAGGGCGCCTGGCTGAATCGCTGACGCCAATGTAAAAGATTCAGTTTTTTCTGTGAATCATTTAGTACACGACCCCAAGCTTGCCAGACAACGTGACAATAACAAGGAACTACTGCTCCGTCCTCCTCGTCGAGAAATAACGGGGAGTAGTTGCAACCAACCAGCGGAGAAGGGCCAAATGATTTCTTTCACACCAGCAATTTCACACATCGATCATCCTCTGCCACTCCTCCATTTTCCTTCCTCTACTCCCACCTCTCATTCCCCCCTTTTCTTTCCTCCTTTCACTGTATTCCTGTCATGACAAATGTCAAACACAGTCAGTTAGGTGTGTGTGTGTGTGTCTCTGTGTGTGTGTTTTCTTTTTTTTATTTTCTTTTTCTCTTTTTGGCAAGCAAGATGTTGCCAAGTCGAACGTGCGCTGGGAGAAGACTGCTGCAGAAGCATCACACTGGAGCATCAGCATCAGATATTTCTGTGAAAGTAACAGAAATGTTTGAAGGTGTTGTCACAAGCTCACAGGTTCCTGCTGTTTGTGTGCACCGGAGGGAAATGGCACCTTCTCAGCCCTTTTGTCTCCTCCCTCTCCGTTGTTGTTTTTTTTTAAACTTATTTCTCTGTTTGGTTGTTATCACTTTTTACTATGGTTAAGAATCTCAGCATGGCTGTTTTTTGTTGGTTTTGACAGTGGGGGTCGGTGTTACAGTCGGAGTTAAAATTAGAGGAGTTGTTTCTCTGAGCGACTTGGAGACATGTCATCTTCTGGAAGCGGCAGGGAGTCTGTCAGTCACAGCCATGGTGTGTTTTAATCATCTCTGTCCCACTTGGTGGAGCGCTGACGGTTAGAGTGAGGGTTCCCTCCCCTGGACAATACCAGTGCGCTAGAATCTCATATGCTCTGATGTCAGACACAGCAACCGGTTAAGAAATATGAGACGTTTTCTTCCGCAAGTTAATCCTACAAATTCAATGGGGGAATCAAGCGACGTCTGGTGAATCTGACGACGTATCACAAGCGTGTTTGAAAGGCTTTTGTGATCTTTCAAAGGATGTGACAGCTGGAAGGAGATTGGCAACAAAATAGCGGGAGTTTGTCACTATATTAAGAGAATGAAGTAGATGGAATAATCAAAACTTATGATGTGTTTGAAGCTTAATGAGCTGGGGCTCCCCCCAAGCGAGCAACAATAGCAGTGTTTTGTAATCCTATAGCCATTGTCACAACACACCAAGGAATTAACAATATGCATTTATTTTTACATAAAAGTGCATATTTTGTTTGATTATGTAGCAGCAATGACAGCAAATCTTTCCTTTCAGCTGCTCTGCGAAGACGAACAACCCTCAGAGCTGAGAAGCTCTGGGCAAAAAGTCAGGCTGTAGAGTCCCTTAACCCTCAGTCAGAATGGGCATTTCACCTCAACCTAACCCTGGTCTGAGCACGCTCACTTTTGTCCATTCCAGAGGCTCCTTTTGGGACCATCTTTTGACAATCATAAGTTGTCATGGTTCCTGAAGAACTTTCGTTGTAAAAGCTTCCTGCTGACATCCTTGAAATCAGTAATGCTCTCCAGGCTTTCGTCATTCTATGATTGCGTTTGCTTGTTCAAAGAAATGCCATTTAAAGCATCAACATTTGAACTTTTTTGAAGTAAAAAAAAAGTTGCTTAATTTGAAGAGCATCCACACCCCTTTAATCTTTTCATACTTTATGAGGTTATTATAACAAACTTTAAAGTGCATCTCTGGCTGATAGTCTCACACCTTTGGCAGCCTTTAATTTATTTTAATTTTGAGTTTTATTTGTTGGGATTGCGTTGTATTTAGCTCCATTTACCATCCCATTAAGTTTGACCTGACTCCCAGCCCCTGTTGAAGAAAAGCATCACAAAAACCTTATGCTGCTACCACCGTGTTTCACTGGGGCTGATAAGTTAGTGTGCCAAAAAGTTCAAATTCAGTCTCTTTTGTCCAGACCATCTATTTCCATTGATTGAAACCACGTGACCTGCATAGTTTATTGCAACTGAGACTTTTTATGGCGTTCTTTCAAAAATGTCTTTGTTTCTCTCTTCTTACATAAAGGCTAGATTTGTTTACAACTTATGGATGTCATGTTGATTTTCAAAATACTGTGTGATGTTGTTTTATAGCCTAACCATTATCCCCATCTCTATTCCTAACCCATCTTCTATGTTCCTTAGTCTTAATGGTGCAGTTTGTTCTCTAATGTTCTGTGACAAACCTCTTAAATCTTCACAGATGAATTTATACTACCATGCAGTAATAAACAGGTGAGCTGCTGAAGATAGTTTCATTGAATATCATTTTGGTAAAGAGGCAAAAGAGAAGAAGCATACTACACCTTTTTTTTTTAAACATTTCTTTTAAATGTGCATTTGTAATTCTGCATACAATTTAAAATTGTTTACTGATTTCTGTAGCATTAGGCCACTTACCATCACCTTCCTAAAATTATGGCCTAAGTCATTTTTCGCCAAAAATATTTTTTTTCAATTGTCTAAATCATCTATTGGAAAGAAAAAGGTGCTGAGAGTGACATAAGCCATTATTTTAGAAAGATGACGATAGAGGTTTGTCTTTGGATAAAAGTGGAGAAGTTCACTGTGTCTTAATACGTATATGTGCCTATTTTATGGAGAAAAAAAAAACCCCACAAAAAACATTTATTTGTTTTTAGTGCTATCACACTTTACGTCTTATTATCTTTTCTATGGTGACATTTTCCACAAATATCTTGTCAGTTGTGCTTCAAACAGAGGTACTTAGAAAAATATCCCTACAAGCTCCTGAGCAATTAGTCCAGCTGCCTGCCTTTGTCCACCTACCTATTGTGTTTTTTGTAAAACACTATTCTCTTACACCTCCACTTACTCCATCCTCTGAGACAGGGCTGGAAATCCAAGGCTCTGAGTTGAACCCACAGTTGGTTTAAACATAATGAAATGTATGTCATGTCTCTGGCTCACTCCCTCTGGCTTCTCTTCACCCCTGCCTCCCCCACCCCACCGCAAATGCACCGTCTTTGACAGGGAGGCCTCTGTGGCTTCTGCTGCAGTGATCTTTAGCCCCGTTAGGTCCCACCGACTATTTAGGATGTCCCTGCGATTTGAGGGTGGACTCAACCATAGATGCACGCTTCATAGCATTGACTGCAGAGAGAGAGGGTGGCAAAGTTTTGGACAGCCATGGCAAGCCTCTTAGAAACCATGGCTGATTCAAAGAAAAAAAAACAAACCTCCTCTCTTAGTAATAAATTGATGCTACAGTGTCCTTGTTGTAAACGTCAGAGTTAGTAGTGCTTACCATATCCACGCATGGGGCGCCAAAAAAACATGCACATGTATTCTCTAGTTTCTACTTTTTCATCTATTTTGTCTCTTCTCCCCAACGGTGTACACATAATAGAAACCATGGCAACGCAAATCAGGTGCAGTTTCTGGAAAAAGGACACAAGCTGAGCCATTTCAGATGATGCTTATTTAAATTTCAACATATATTGACTCAGCTCAGTATCTGTGCCTTTTTTTTTTATTTTTTTAGTTTGTATCCAATCTGTATGCAGATGAGACTGAACCCACAGAGCGTCTGTACGTATTTGTGTTTATGAGGCTGCGTATGTGGTTTACCTAAAGCTTTGGAGCGTTTGGCTTTTTGTGTTCCCCGGCGCACATACATGCATGGACATGTGTCTGTGCATAGATATCGCGGCTCGAAAACGAGTGTGCATGTCCACTATATTAGACAGAAGCGCGTGAGGGGGGCGCCCCAGCGTGTGTGTACTGCTGTCTGTTCAGAGCTCTCCGCGCCAGCAGGGTGCGCCATTCCAATTTACCCATCAGCCGAGGAGGCAGGGGGTAAAAGCGCGGGGCATCGCTGTCGGAGATTTCACATTCGAGGGACAAGATTACCTGTCAGGGGACCCCTGTGTGGAGGTGATGAGGGAGGGTGACTGCAGGGGCACAGTGTGGGGGAGTTCAGACTGTTTGGGGGGACAGGAGGAGTGCTGAAAGATGGGGAGGGCAGCACGACTAAAAACCACCCTGAAATCCATGGGTTCTCTGTTTTCTGGGGAGCATAGCTGCCAAGTTGCACATCTGTTTGACACCAGGCGCTGTGGTATGGCAGTCAGGGGCTGTCTGTCCTGATTCACATCTCTTCGCTCTCTACTTTGTTGCGAGAATCTAAACCACTGTTGGAGCTCTGTGTCTGCAGAGAAGCTTGCAAAACATTTTCTTTCTATATGAAGAAAAAGAAAACCAAAAAAAAAAAAAGAAAAACACAGAGAAAGCATGAAAGGAAGATGTAGTGTAGCATGGCTCAGATTTAGATTTTTCTCTTGCATGAGCCTCTACGCTCGCCCCTCTTGAATTTATTCACATTTTGAACCATTAAAATCACACACCAGACTGCTTTTTTATGCTGTTTTATGTGATAGACTAAAATAAAACACTTAAAATAATTACCAGTAACTCTGTTTTTTGTTGTTGTTTTTTTCACATTTCTGTGACCAAACTTTCATTTCCTTTACGCCTTATAAGTTTCCATCAGTGACTGTTTTTTTCCCCCTACTCTGCCATAAATGACAGACTTGTAATTTGCACGTTAAGGAGTTGTTTTGTTGTTGATTTCAGGCATGAATCTGTGGTGCTCTCCAGAAATGCAATGAGCCTCTTTGATTGCTTCTCACATTAATGTGCCATACTTATTTTATTCGGGGGCAACAAAGTAAAGGGTGGATTAATACAAATGCACACCTTGTTATAAATTTAATTTGATCAGAATTGTTGAAAACCATGAATCTATTTCCTTATATATATGTCTAAGTTTGTTAGGATCGATCTTATAATATCTGTGTAAAATACAGAAAGTGGAAAAGTTGCAAGGATATGAACAAAGGGGTATAAATACTCTTCGAAAGGCACTTTACGTGTTAAGAAACTCAGCGCTTGAAACACCAGATTGAATCGTTCCTTAAAGCCCACAGACCCAGCTTGCTCTCATCTGTGTTCGTTCTGCTTATGTTTAAGTGTCAGCCAAGATAACTAACGCTGCTCCAGAGATCCTTAAAGTCTGTTGGGAGACGGGACATTCCAAACTGCAGACCTCATTCTTTACCCCATCTCTGCTGCCATTAGTTAATTATATGCAGGTGTTTTCCTTTCTCAGTCATTTTTGTTGTTGTTGTTGTTCAAGACCTAATAAAATGTAGCCATAAGAACAAAAAGCCAGAAAGGCGGCGAGAAGAAAAGGGGGGAAGATGGTGTCGGAGGAAGTGGCTGAATGTGCTGTGTGAAGCAAATTATTGCCCCCATGTAGATTCATCAGTTCTCCCTGCTGGATTAAGGAAGGGCCTTTCTAATGAAGTTCGCCCCGTCAAAATGAAGGGACTAATTCTGATTTAGCTGAGGTAATGAACTTCCCCTCTCCTAGTGAGAGCAGCGCCATGGGGTGAGGAAAGAGGGGTGGCGGTGTAAGAAGAGGAGGGGGCAAAGCAGAGTGGCAGCAAGAGCGAGACGGAGGCAGGTCGAGGATTGAATACGGGAGAGATCCGTGGAAGGAGGACAAGATAGAGCCAGGAGGAAGAGTGAATGCAAGGGAAGAAAGAGAAGAAAAAAAAATTATGCAAAACGGCTGTCTCGTATTTGCTGAGATGTATTAAATTTCCAGTGCGGGTGCCTGTGTTATATAAAATTATGTTAATGTCTTGTGGCCCGCTGCGAATGGCGGCTTGCTGGTCCTGAGCATGCGTGGCTGGCCGCTACACGGAGCGCGCTCAGTGGGACTCAGCTTTTCTATTAAGGAAAACCTCTAGACACCTGATGATGAATTCTCTCTCACCAAATGTTCCCCCTTTTTTGTGTCGAAAATATGAGCGCTTCTCTAAATGACTTTGGAGAGCCTGGCATGGCGCTTGGCGGCCCGCATCTAGCAGGGGGGAGAAAGGGTTTTAAAGAAAGGGGGGCAAGTGGAGGGTGCGGGGGGGGTCCCTTTGCATCAGGCTAAGGGAGTCAATTAAGGCAAGCACTGATAATTATAAGCCGGCAGAACGCAGGGGCTGGCTAATTGTACAGTGTTCCATGCCGCGAGCCCAGCCAAGGGGCCGTTCCTCAACACTCTCCTTCCTTGCTCTTTTGTGTGGACCGTGAACCCCAAAGACCCCTCATACTTCAGCCTGACAATGCCACAGTGAGGCTTGCAGAAAGAAGATGTTAAAAAAAAAAAAAAAAAAAAACGAGAAGAAGAAGAAAAAAGTCCAGCATGTGCCCATAATTAACATTTTACATTCAGGCCACTCACTCTTAAGAGATCTAAATTAAAGTACTGCCTCGTTTCTTTTTTTTTAAAAGCTCCTGAAAGTTTTATTGTTTCCCTGCTTGTTTGTAATCCTTACTTTGTACACCAACTTTTATCCAGTCTTAGAAAGTCAGGGCAAAGAGGCTTGACCTTTACTTCCTCCTGAACACAAACAGGCCCTGTAGTTTAGAATAGGTATGTATGTGGAGCAAATTAGAGCATTTCAGTGTAGTGGTATTTTTTGTGTGTGGCTGTAGGGGGTCCAGCACTCCATGCAATCCATCTCAGGCAGCCTGCATTGTTTGTCCCCAATGGACCTCCGTACCTGCCTGCAGCTGCTGCGCCTACATATCATTCGTTAGCACGTATTTGCCTCTCACCTTTGTTGTTCTGGATCTCTCCCTTCTCCTTTTTTTTTCTCTCTACAGCTACAGTGACCTACGCACTGTACAACTGGTCAAATGTTTTAGTTGTTTTGTGTTTTTTTCCAGTTTAAGCATAAAAAATGATTTGGTGACTTAGGACGGGAGGTTTAAAGCTGCAAATACCAGTGCAAGTTGTAATATCAAGTTCTACAGCTGGATTTCTTCTTCAAGGCTATCCCTAGCTTTAGCTCCCCCTAATGGTCCTACAGCGATCATTAGCAGACATTATTGTTCCGAATTTGCCTGAAATCGTCACACAGCTAAGGTGGGATATGTAAATCTGACTTGTGCAAGTAAATGCATATTTAACACATTCTGGGCATCATGTTGGAAGTACTCTACCACCATCTAGTGGTCAAAGTCTGGCCCAGTCGTATACTGAATTCCTTGAATATATTGAGATTAACAATCCCTTCATAATTTTGAGCCTGTTTGTAAAACAAACACAAACATATATTTTTTTTTATAAAATTCCAAAAAAATATATCTTCAAGCTCAATGAACAGAATTATCATCTATGTTTGCTTTTGGAGAAAAATCTGAAATGCTGAGAAAATAATATATTTTTTATGCATTCATTTGCATATTCTAGTAGATTTTAGGGTAAAGCATCTTTTTTAAAGCTCTTCAAACTAGACACCACATTGTTTTTTTGTGCTGTTAAAAGCCTGTTATCTGTGAAAAACGTAACATTTGTAAGTATACTTGCCAGTTCATCTCCAAGTCTAACCTCGTCTTCCTCGTGTGCATAATTAAGTAAACATTAAGGTTGCCACCCAGGAGTGATAAACCGGGATGAAAATTGGACTCAAAATGCAACCAATTTTTTGTCATCAGGAACTGAAATTATAATCATTTACGTTCATTTGCAAGCATACTTGTTGGATGACAAGTAAAACCAATTTCTGAGCAATATGAAACACACTTAAGATATATTTTAACACATAATACAATAGTAGCGATAAGAGTAAATTTTTTCTGACAAGTTAAGCCACAGTTTGATAACATAGCAGACGGTAAATCATGTGTTGGACGTCAGCTAAAAATCTAAAAAATTAGCTGTCCCACCTAAATAGGAAGTGACTCACAAGTCTCTTCCCAGCTGTTTTTTTTTTTATTTTTTTTATTTTTTGCGTCTTCTCTTCCCTCTGTCCTCCTGCATGTGACCTGAAAATCGATCTCAGCATGCCAAGTAGAACGATGTCTCAATTTCTAGAATAGATCCGAAGGAGAAAGGAACAATGAGTTGAGTGAGCTTGAACAGCTGTGCCGTTTTGTGGGAGCTCTTTCAGCACTCATGGTATGAAAAAGTTTTTACAATAATTCTAAAATGTAAATTTCACAGACACTTTTAGTGCTCATGTAAAAGAGATAAAAACGTTTTCAAAAGGTTTGATTTCTAATGACTGCTTAGACCAGTGAACCTTTTGACAGAACTCTCCTTTAGAGAAGAGAGTTTTCCAGGACCCTCCACCTTAACAAGAGTTATTTTTTGTTTGGATGATTGCCGTTTATATTTCAGTCTCCTATTTTTTTATCTTCTTTTGTCAAAAAGAAATAGTTTGATCTTTTTCAAAATAAAGTAGTAATTGTGTTTTCATAAAACAATAAAAATTGAAGTGCTTCATCAACTAAAATAATTTTAAAAAGGTGTTATCTTTTAAGACACACTTCAAGAAAATTATTATCCATATTATTGCTGATATTAAATTCATCGTCACTTTACTCTCACCAATATAAACAGAATTCTTTTTCACGTGTTTACAACTATTTGTTGTGAACATATCTATCTCGAGATCAAACACATGAAATAATAAAATTAATTAAAATTAAATAAATTTTAAGATCATTAAAATCAGTAGACTCTTGTGACTGTGACAGAAATGAAAAAAATGAGCCAGATTTAAACGTTAGTTAAGAGAAAAAGACAGGAATTTCCAAATGTTTTATAGGATTTTGAATTTTCCACATTTATTTACTTTTCTGTCTCTATTGTTTTGACAAAATATGTGAACTGCTGCAGATTTTATTACTATTGTTTAACCCAAGAATTTTTTTTTTTTTTATTGTTAGGTTTTTTTGAAGTGCAACTAAGAACTTTGGTAAACTAAATAATAGAATAAATACATTTTAAAAATAAAAAAAAATTGGCTGACCCATTAGTCTTTACTCAGACACACATGCACGCACGTAAATTGTTTCAAATTAAGCCAAGAAAAAGTAAAAAAAAACATAATGCTTTATATTTACTTAAGAGAAATATTAAATATATTGATGAAACATATTTGTAGAGAACAGATCTCTGTTTATTTCCTAACACTTACAGTAAATTTAACAGTGCTTATGTCTTCCTGTCCTCGTTCATAACATCTGCATGCCAGCAAACAGTGACACACTGTCGCCATTACTACGCTGTTACTGATTATCACCTAAGGAAACGGTTTTCGTTCCAAAACTTTAGAGGAAATAAGTCGCATTGTTTGCCGCATGGAGGCTGGACAGATTTGCCTTGTGAGAGCCCACAGCATCGCCGCGTCAGTTACGTTCCGGTGCCTTTCGTGCTACTTCCTGTCATAGAAAAAGTGCATAGTTGTTGAATGTGCAATGCAGAGACATGTTCAGTTTGAAACACTGGACAACTATATACATTAGCTCTGTTTGTGATAAATAAATAGACAAACATTAACAAAAAAGAGAGGGTACATGTTTGTTTAAATTAAGAAGTGTTGGTACAATATTTAAAATAAAAACACATCACCACCATTTGACTTGACCAATGGAAAACAAGCCAAAAGGGCTGTAGTAATTCTATAATTCATTGCGTTCTAATGGAAAGTTACTTTAATATGTTACATGTGGTATTTGTTTGGTTTGTTTTCTAAACTTGTTTAAAACAAATCTGAATTTATCTCTTGTTATGCCATTCTGAGATTAGATAGTCTTAAGTTGTTTTAAAGAGAAGATAGGGTGGGAAAAGATGAATGCTGTCTATATAGAAAAAAAAAATAAATTTACTTGGTGTGTTTGTGGAAAAAGGAGAAAGTGTCCTCATGATTTTGTCCCTCATGTTTTGTGAAATCCAAAAGGTGTTCTACTTGGCTAAACCCTTTGTAACAGTCGTTGAAGCGTTACGCATGTTTATCTCAACACAAAAACCTGTCACTTTGGTGTTTCTGCCTCTGGCCTGGTAGCCAGGGGAGCTGTGAAGCGGTTAATGTAGGCAGAGCGCGCCTGATCCTAGCAGGGGCCTAGCCCTGCTCTGATTAGCACCTCCAACGAGCTGCCATGCATCAGAGCTGACATTGTCTCAGAGTCTCGTTCCCCCACAATCCTCTGCTCTTGCTGTGTGAGGGCGTCACTGCTGACATGTCACAGCCTCACCCCTCCTTCTCCCTCTGCAGGTTGGAAATAATCCAAAGTTGGGAGAGGATCATGAGAGCTTCACGACCTGGGTTACCTTATCTGTACCTTCCTCTCGCAGAACAGAAAATGCATTTTACGTCCTCCGTCTTTACGGCACTAAAGCTTATCCTTTCCTGGCGCAGTCGTCCTCCAGCATTCTCCAGTATTTTCACTTTTATGAGTTGACGCATCAACACATATCCCTTCCTCTTTATGTTATATAATGATATTGTCATACATTTTGTAAATTAGGACATTTTACTTAATATGTCACAATGAAAGTGACACGCAGAAGTATTGATACTAGAAAGTTATTATGGTTGGATCTAAAGAAATGCAACATGAGCTGTAAGTTTAATGTCATTCTGCTGCAAGGGTGTCGTCCAAACCTTAATCTTTTGTGACCTAAAATTGCTTTTCTTCCAGTTTTGCCCCTTCCATTTTGCTCTGTCCATCCTTTCTTAAACGCTGACCAGGATTCCTCTCCCTGCTATATAAATGCATTCAGTTTGTTCTCTATTGTTCTCTAATAACCACCTTTATGTAGGGGTGTCAAAGTAAAGTGGACTGAATACACCAGACCTTTTAAATTATTATTTATAATTAATAAAAAAAAACTATTTTATTTATTTTTGTTGTTCCACTTAAAAAAATGCCCCACTTTGTGTTGTGCTTCCACATAAAACAGTCAAAATAACATGACTCTGCTGCTTGCAATCTTACAAACTGAGAACAAGTTGAATGTGTGCGGATAGTTTTGCAAGACAATGAAAAAAAAAAAACAAATTCTCTAACTTGATTCTCTCTGCTCCTCTTAAACTGTGGAGGCAGGAAGACGGTATTAAAAATGTTCTCCCGTAGGCACCAGTTCTCCAATCAGTTTTGGTCCAGGGGGAGTCCATCCCTCTGAGTTCCCACCTACCACCTTCCCACCCCCATACTCTGCATTCCCCCGGTCCTTAATGGGCCACATAGTACTTCTGAAATGAGCTCTTGCCTTATGAGCAGTGCTTCTACCTCAAGAGAGCGCACCACACGGAGGTGGAGTCAATTTGTATTCACCCATAATTCCCTGGGCCTTAATCACGCAGATTTTCCCCCCATTATCAGTTAATGGATAGTTCCCGTGGAGAGAAGACGAAGTAAACCCACCTACTGTTTACAGGCCCGAAGCTTTCTCTTCTGCTGCCATCCAGCATCCTGCAGTGGCTTGTGTGTACAGCAGTGAGTCTGCTGAACAGCAGTTCTTGTTGGTTTATTAACACATAACTCCAACATCAGGCTGAAAAGTAGGAGACAGATGGTGAGGCAAAGGCGGAGTTCCTCATAAAACATGCTCATCCAAAGCAGGTATTCCTTTCCTTTTATTGCAACGTTTGACATTTTAGATACTCAGCCGCGCTTTGGCCTGTTAGTTTGAGAGGACTAGCTTTGATCGCTACGTCTGCTCCCTCTCCGCTTCTTCTGAAACAGCCCATTCAAGTCTACTAAATATTCTCAATTTGTTCCCCCACTTGTTTGCTCATTACTCTCTGCAAGAAGAAGTGCCCAGATTGATGTCCTTAATATCATCTACTCTGGCGACGCACAAGCAACTGGGGTCCCTCTAATAGTGAGCTTCAGAGAAGCGTTCACTGTGCCCCAGAGAGGAGAGTAAATCTAAGTATCAGATTTTTCTCGTGGAAAACGAAGCGCTCTAATTCAAACTGCTTCTCAGCAGAATTGTTTAAAAGTAGTGAGGGACAGTGATGACTTTGGAACAGAATAAGATGAGGGAGATTTTTTTAATGTTTTTTAATTAAACAATGCCCCTGCATTGTACTTAATTACACACTGTCGTCTTAAATTAAGGTTACCTTTGGTTACTTTATTTTTAGTCTGTTACTCATCATTAGATAGTTATTTCAACCTTTACAGTTCTGTGCAAAAGAAATTATATGCCATGAATTATTTCACCTGTTGTCATAATTGTCAATACTAAAACAAACTTTTTTTTTTATAGCTTTTATATTTCAAAATATTGCCTTGCTCTTTTTTTAAAAAAAAATGTTGCTAATGTTAACTGTAGATGGGTTGAAGTGTTTTGAGCTGTGATTTGAATAAATTAAGAAAATCTATATTTGCAATGACAGGAGGAAATCCACATGTTAGATGCTGTAAAAGCCTTGAGTTCACCCAAAAGGCAGTGGACTAACCAAAAACACAGAGCAAGAACTACAACGGGTTGCTTTAATTTCAAAAAGTTCAAGCACTGTGAATACTTGAGCTAAAGTTAACACACCATGCTCGGTAAACTCTGCCTGCATCAATTTTTACTCTGCTAAACTACAGGAGCCAGATCCGCAAGACCCTGCTTCCCAAACAACCTTCAACAGCACGCAGTTCTCTGGCTGGATAAAAAAGTAAACAGCACAGAGAAATAGAGACCATTCTTTGTGAAAGTAGTTTTCCCCTCTCCCTCTCCTGTCCTCCACATGGGAGAGATATTAGGCGTTTGTGTTTTAAGGAGCTGTGAAATACATAAACCATGAGCCCCAGGAACGCGAGACCCTGTGGATATGCAGATGGGCTTACTTTGCTGGTGTCAGGGATGCTTAGAGGGAGCAGACGCAGGAGCAGTTCTCATCTAAAGGATTTTCTTAGGAGTGCAGGGGGACAGGGTGGTGGCAGCGAAGAACACCCGGGAGACTCGGAAAAACAGAATGGGAGGAGGGAGAGAGGAGGATAGCGAAAGAAAGGGAGAGAGAACTGACAGTCCCCCGTGGCCTTGTAACTATATCCAGAGTCTGCACGGTGCTCTAAGAGGGGTGGGGGCCCACACAGGGCCTTGCTGATTGGGCAGGCCTGGAGAAGGGCTGGGGGGGCAAAAGGAAGTGACCTCAGCCCAATGAGGCAGCTATAGGGGTGAGGAAGCTGACTTCCTCCCTTGGCTCTCACTAAGAAACAGGCTGCCAGCCTGATTCAGCCTCTGCTACTTTGCGGAATACAAACCCAGTCCTGAAGGCTGCATCAGCGGCCGAACACAGCATAACCTGCTCTGCAATCACTTAGACTAACTTTATCTGAACGCTTGTCCTCTGTCCATTAATTGTTGCTTGTTAGATTTGCTGGAATTATCTAGAATTTAAATTCACTAGTATAATTGTTTTTTGTTATTATTATTATATATATTTTTTTAAATATAAAAATCAATAATTGCCTCCACATGACATCAAGTTCTGTTCATTTACCTTTTCATTGTTTCTTACAGCTGTAGTTGTGGTTGTAGTTCGTCTGTCTGCTGTGCCTCTGCATTTCATACTTCCCAGCATAAACATGGAGCTGTCAGTCGTGGGATTTTATGCCAATATGACGCGTCAATCCACATTTTGTACCTTCCTGATGAATATTGAGTACCAGCATTCAGTATGTCATCTGGTGTCCTTCTGCATGCCTAAATCTTCACATTCAGTCCACCTCTCACCTCTCAAAAAAGAACAAGATTTAAATGCTTTATGATTCAAATATATTTCAACAATTGTCTATATTTTATGCTTCTTCAGTCAGAAAAAAATGTAGTTCCAAATTAGAACTTTTTAACGTTAATCTGTGTAAAAGTTTATGTCTAAAACTCATCAGAAGTATATGCTGCTTAAGTGTAAGTGTAAAACATGGTGAATATGTCGAGAGAAACTAAGAATGGGCCACAAAGTTCACGCTATCAGTGACACGTGCCAGTGATTATTCTGCTCCATATACCATTTCATTTGAAATACGACCAAGTACCACTATTTTTTTTTTCTTTTTCAATTCTGATTGTCAAAATCACCAGGCTTGTCCTTTAAAATTGAAGTATTTCAACTTCCTGCCTCCGCTTTCGCCTCATGCACCTGCTTACAGACACCAACATAGACATTTGCTCGCACAAGGTCAGTCATGCAGGTGCGGAGTTATCTGCATAATGAAACAGGCCAGGTCTCTAAAGGGACGGCATTGTGTACAGGGGTCAAATGAGGGCTGCGCATATGGTGGAGGAGTGGGTCCGGCGTAAGCTGCGGCGAACTTGACCTCCAGTGTGCACATCCTAACACAGATAGGCAAACAGTGGCGATCAAAGAGAACAGCGATCCTCTTGCACGGCTGCATGAATGCACTCGCGCTACCCTCCCCTGCGCCTCCTCCCCCCAGTCCCCACCTTTCGCTGATACCTGGTGCTACACTCAGATGCACATGTAGGGTACAGAGTAACTCATCTGTCAAATACATGATCGCAACAAACACAACACTGACTCGCTCCCTTTTGAACTACTTTGATAGGTTTTTGCCTGTCAAGCAGAGATGTCTGCGAGAACACAGCGATGTATGGTGCTTGCCGCTTGTTTCCATGCAGTAAACATATTATCAGAAGCTCGGTAGAAAATGTATACTTATGTTATTGAGAAATGATGCAAGGGAAAATCTGGCAAAAAGGCACTATAATATAAAAGTTCAGTGTGTGTATATACTTTCTCAATGTTTCTTCCATCACTGCAGGAAATGTTTCAATTTCCTTTTTTTTTTTGCTGGAGTATTAAGGATCCAGTTGTCACATGCACTCACCATCAAATCGAAGCCAAAGAAACTGTGATGGCAGCTATTTTTTTTTTTCTTTACAGATGCCATTACTTTGTCTAAAAGCCTTACTGCGAACACTAAAAAGGAAAATACAAATGTACTAATAAATTGACAGTGAAAAAAAAGATTGCAATAATAGCCTTACATCCTGCTGTAAAATTATAAAAAGGATTGATGTTTTACATTTATGGTTGCTATTGTCTGGTTTTTAAGTTGCTTCATTCTACCTAATTTGGCAAATAGCACACGCACAATAAACTTTCTGCTTGGACATGGCCACGCACAGCTGTTTAGCTTGATTATGTATACATGCTCCCGGTACCCAGGGCCTCTGTGGTGGGCAGTGGGCTGTGGAGACCTGGGGATAAACCCTGGATGAGCCCCTGAGGTATCCACCCTGCCCTCAGACCTGCAGTGATGGGCTCTGCCAGGAGTTTGATGGTGCACGGTCTGGCCCTGTGGCAGAGTGTCAAGCACTTTTATTGACACAGTGGAGAGGAGCACTTTTTCTAGAAATCTGAGTCAGCGGGTTGCTCCAAATAAAAGTGCACAGTTTACAGTTGTGAAATCTTTAAATGTTATTGGTAGAGTTTTTGAAATGAACTTGGATTTATGCGTCTGTAATCCAGCAGTCGCACGGCATCCGGTTGCATTTTAACATGTTGTTAGCATTGTAGCACTAAAGAGTGCAGTATCGCAATTTGATGGTTTATTATACCATGTTTCATGTGCCGGATATTTTATCAATGCTTGAAACTAATAAAACAAGATCTTCGGTGTCTCTTGTGCCAACACTAGATCTAACTCCTCTGAACAGTCAGAGTGCTAGAGACATCATCAAGTTGATTAAAAAGTAAGAGAATAGTAGGAAACCAGGGGTTGATCTCAATTGATGTAGCCATCACTATATTCATTAATAATATAATTTTAATGTAATATTCAGGCCTATTAAAAAAGCAAACTGGAGACAGATGATATTAAGATATTATTATAGAAAGATCTTAACAAAAATATCCTCTTGAGTGGAAATTCTGATTCTACGAATCTCAAATCCCTTTCCATCTATCTAAACCTCTTTTGATGTTATTTTAATTAGCAAATTCTAAAAATAAATAATTATTTTGTGCAAGTTAATCAAAAGGATGACGTACACCACGATCTTTAGTGAGAACAATTAAAACCCCAACTGGTTATTCAGTTAAAGTCTGACGGGACAGGGTCACGTGTTCTTTTTTTTTTTTTCCTGTTTGAATCAGGAAAATCTCAGACAGGAGAAAAAATAAAATAAAATAAAAAAAAACTGTTGGTGTTAGGGTTAAGACCAGAGTGAGACCTTTTGCTGCTCCCCAGCCGTTCATGCTCTGTTTATTTTTCCACTCATGGTTCTCTGTGTGTTTGTGTTGTTTCTTCTCCGCAGAGGAAGGACTGAACCATGAATGCAAGCTCTGTAGTCAGTCATTCGACTCACCGGCGAAGCTTCAATGCCACCTGATTGAGCACAGCTTCGAGGGCATGGGGGGAACCTTCAAGTGTCCAGTCTGCTTTACAGGTTTGCACAATACCTTGGAGACAAATCCAATGAATTAATGGAAAAAAGAAAATATAAATGGGAAATTTGTCATTGTTAACTGTAGTCACATGACAGCAATAAACTTTAGTTTATTTTGTTGGGGTTTCTATCAGATAGATCAACACAAGGCAGTGCATAATTGAAATGTGCAACATAGTTTATAGCTATTTTTACATAAAATGCTACAAGGCGTAGTAGGTGTACTTAACAAGCACTGAGTCAATTCTTAGCACATGTCCATTTTGCTGCAGTCACAGCTGCATGTCTTCTGGGGTTTGTCTCCATGTCCACATCTAGAGACTGAAGATTTTGTTCAGTTCTTTTTGAAAAATAGCTCACGCTCTGTCATATTGAGAACAGCTAGCAACCATTTAAAAACATTACCAGAAATTCTCAGACTAGGGTCAAATATATTCTGATATTGAATATGAACATGCTCCAAGCCACTGATATAGTTGTATTTTTAGGGATTTTGTCCTGCTGGAATGGTAAACCTCCACCCCAGTATGAAGTCTTTTGTAACTTTTAACAGGCTTTCTTCCTTTATTTAAGTTCATCCATTGTGCCATGTGTTCTGAACAGTTTCTATGTCCCTGCTGACATGAAACATCCCCACTCCATGGTGTATGTGTGTATTAGTTTTCCTCCAAACACAACATGTTGTATGTACAACATGAAAAATAAAAATAAAAAATCTTCACAATGTTTGCTGGGTTATCTGCAAACTTAAAACTGGACTTTCTGCCTTTTCTCTAATTACTTTTCCATCCCACACATTTTAGTTTCTAATTTAAAAAAAATAATTATTGCAAAAATCTTTCCACTTCACAATTATGTTCTACTTTAAGTTTTTTTTTTTGTTTGTTTGTTTTTGTTTTTGTTTTTTTCACAGAAGATACAAAAAGTAAGTACTAACGTCAAAAAAACGTGAAACAGTTCAAGGGATACAAATACTTTTTCAAGGCACTGTAGCTTCTGAACGAGTCTTGAAAGGTCAAGCAAGCCAGCCGTATAAAGCTGATAGCAGTTTGCACCATGTGGCTTTTTGTTTCGTCAAATTGCCTCAAAATCAAGGCCAAAGAAGTGTCACAAGGTGAAAGGGGGGGAGAAAGAAAGACGGGGAGAGGGCGGGGGGTGGGGAGGGGGGGTTAAGACAGTGTGAGCTGAGGGGAGATGGGGGGATGGAGGAGCGGAGAAAGAAAAGGAGATGTGCTAATTGTGGATGGCAGTGGTGCTGATAGCTGTAATGATCTCATCTGTCTCTGTGCGTGGAGGTGGAAGGACCGGACTCCTCCTGAGAGAATAGCGCCCTCCTTCAGTGTCAACAGGGTTAACTATCTCTATAATGAAATCTGCAAAGTCGTTAACTTCGGCTCTTCACTCTTTCTCCCTTCTCAGCTCTTTACTCTTCCTAACACTTTTTGGGTCCAGCTCATTTCCTCTTCCTACTTCCTCTAACCCCTCCGCCGCCCCCAGCTTCATCCATCCATCGCGCAATAAACTCATTTGCCTCATGTCTGCTTGTTAGATCAATTAATATCATTACTTACTGTTCTGCATCTTTTCGTCTTCCCAAACGTCTTCATCCGCCTCAGTTCACAGCTTCCTTTCCATGCACTCCCCTCCTCTACTCTGCATCACTGTTTTTGGCCTTGTGCCTCTTTAAGAAGAAGCCTATTGATATTTCACCCCCCACCCTGAAACTCCTCTCCCTCCACCCCTCACAGGGGTCCAGGCATTTAATATACAGAGCATGCCTCCTTCATCTGAGCCTTCATTTTCCAGCGCCCGTCTTTGACAGACAGGTCCCCCCACTCCCTCAGCGTCCATATCGATCACGGCACATGAGAGAGAGGAGGGATAGAGGGAGAGGGAGAGAGAGAGAGAGAAGGGGGGGATGCTAGGAGGAAGGGAGAGGGAAAGAGGTAGAGACAGAGTGCCCCCTCAGGACAGCGGTCGCGGAGCAGACAGACAGATGGGCGAAGAGGCCTGTGGTAGCCGGGAAGCCGTGCGGTGGAGAGTACAGGATGAACTGAAAGGCCTCCCTCTGTTGGGGATGCGGGGGACAGGCAGGCCGAGCTGAAGTCAGAGCACTTGGAGGGAACAGAGCAATTGAGATATTAGCTGACAGCTGTCCTTGAATATATTTCTTCAAGCTGAGTCGAAGAAAATAAAAGAAAGAAGACATGTGTCCCTGATTTAGCTGGACATAAACTTTATTTTTCGAACTTTCTAACTGACAAAACATACAACACCTCTAGGGGTTCTAAAAACAAAATTGTTTTATTTTATTTTTTAACAATTGGATTTATTTCTATGATCGGGATTTCCATGGACATCTTTTTAGTGCAGCGCCTTAGAAAAGCCCTTGTGCTGCTTGAGCTTTGAGATGTGATGTCAACACAGTATGGTTCGTAATTGTAAAATTAAACAAATATAAGACATGCTTTCCATACATTTACACATTTTTAATGTGTGGGATGCATGTGTTCAGCCCCTTGAGGGGTACAAATGTATACCACACTTTGCAATAGTACTGCCAGTACACCTTTTCTTATAAATGATTAATAAATAGTTAATGCAATTGCTGTTAATCAAGAAAAACTAATCATGAACCATTAAATTGCCTTTGTTGAGCCAAAAGAGAGGAGTGACTTTTTTTGTTGCCCGTTGAGTGGTTTATGTAAATATTAAATATTGTTAGCCATTTGTAAATGCTCCTGTATGAAGACAAATTAACTTATTTTGCAAAGTAAATTTTTAGACATTTTGTTACTTTCACGGGGGCTGCCTTTTTTTGCATTCACAGTTGGTTGATAATTACTTGAACTACACCAGAACTACTGCATGTCCGGGTTACTAAAACACATTACTTTCGTAGATTTAAAGGATGCCTTCAGTAGATGGAATGAGTCCAAACATGAAAGCAAAACTTTGATCAAACTAGGTGGTGGCAGGGCTGTTGAGCGCGCTCGTTTAACAAGGTTGCTCTTTGTTTAAAAGCTCATTCCCCCTCAGTGCACATGTTTCGGTTTGATCTGCCCCCTTGCGACCCAAAACGCAGTGGGAGGCAAAGAGTGATTGTCATTCTTTCTACACACCTGATTATCCCCAATCTAAACTCTTGGGAGCAGAAGGGAGGTTGAAGTGGCGAGAGGACTGCATCACACTGCAAAAAAAAAACAGACTGGAGAAAAGTATTAGGGAAAGTAAGTTAAAGACAGTAGATAAGGACAGACGAATGTAGAGGAGAAAAGGAGACAAAACTTAAAGGAAGCTGAGAAGGTTGCAACTGGCAAGTTTGGATGTGAGATGAAAGGAGGGAAGTGGAGGAGGAAAAGAGAGCTGTGTAAGGGAGGGAGGGTAAATGGAGAGAGGTCCATAAGCCCCTGGATGATGAGAGAGAGGCTGACTCTCCCAGGACAGATTTGACAGGTTTCAGAAGTGGGGGAGCCTGCAGCTAGAAGTGTCTGCCTGCACCCTTAGGAGCTGTAGGGAGGGCTGGTGTGGAAATTGTGATTGGGAATATGTGCTTAAGACAAACAAAACAGAAGAAAGTGTGTCTGATGAAAGTCCTGTGTATATGTGTGTGTGTGTGTGTGTGTGTGTGCACTGTTTTTTTTTTCAACTTATGTCACCACATGAGGAACAAACTTGAAAAACTACAGGATGCACTGCCTTAAAATCCACACAAGTGTGACAAATAAGGTAGTTTAATTAGCTTGTTGTTTAGTTGCAGCTCACATGCTGCTGCTGTGTGAAGGTAGGTTCATGACAACTTAGACACAGAAGAAGAAAACAGAGGACTAAGCTTTAACTTGGAACTCACAGCTATCTGCTTGCAGCTCTGCATCAACTCCCAATTTGTTTGTTTCGCCTCAGAGCCCTCAGATAAGGTTTTGTGTCGTGAGTTCTCAAATTAAGCAGAAACGAGCACATGTAGGCTAGACGGATAAATAAATGAAAACGAGAACGGAAGAAGGGTGGGGGGGGAAGGGATAAACTTATTTTTTTTCTCCCTACACAAACAGCTTAGTATTGGTGCAGTGCAGCCTGCAGAGAGCACCACCCTGCCAAAATAAAGATGAGCTGGGGCCTGTAGTAAAGGAGACGTCTGCCATGCGCGGCCCATGAGATCTAATCAGAGGGCTTAATATCCCCCACAGCGAGAAGACCTTGGCCCCTCAGCCCCCTCAGCCCTGACACCCCTGATGCCCAGCCCGGCTCAGCGCTCTGTGCAGCTCTGTGCAGCTTGGCTCTGCTCTGGCTCTGTGGCCAACAAACTCCACAAAGTTCGCTCTCTCCTCTCTCCCCTCTCACACTCTCAGCAGGGAGAGACACAATGGCCAGCCGTTGATCCTGTTTGGATGTGGTTTTTTGGATTATTTCTTTCCCGTTTCTTTGTATCCTCGTTTCAACCCTCCAAGAAGAGATGTATCTGTGCCTCCCTCCCAACTCCTTCGGAAGAAGCAATGCAGTTGTAAATGTTATATCTTTCTCATACTGCCAAATGCCAAAACAGGGTCCCATCTTAGTTTTACTTGTCTCTTTATTGCAGTGCATTTTTACATGTTTCATGCCGATGTGACAGACAATCACAATAGACGAAGCTTGGTTTTTATGACATAAAACAAGATATGTAACTTGTGCAAGGGCAGATTTCTGAGCACTTGCAGTGCCTTGAAAAACTCTTAAACCTTTTCATAATTTATCACATAACAACTGCATGGAAGCATTTTTTTACATGCACAAAGTAGCGCATAGTTGTGAAGTGGAAAAAAGAATCCCACCTTTGTTTGATGTTATTTTTACTTTTTATAAATATCTCGAAGTCTTGCAGAGGCATAAAAACATAGCCACAGTGTAATGCTGCCAAAGTGTGACATGCATTTTATCTCATCTGATCAGATCATGTACTTCTGCATGTTCAAATGGTTGATGGCAAACGGCAAACATGAAGAAACATGTTTGTTAAAAAAACCATTTTTTTTAACAATGGCTTTCTTCTTTCCATTCAGAAAGACAGGTCAGATTTTTGGAATGCACAACTGAACAATGTCAGTTTCTCCCTCATCAACCGTGGATTTCTGGAGGTCCTTCAGAGTTTTCGCTGGGGCTTTTAGCGGATGCTCTGATGAGAGCTTTCTTTATTTGCTTAAGCTTTATTTAACCGGGTAAACCAGTTGAGAACCGATTCCAATTTGATTTTGTTAAAAGCTTCAGTAAGGCAAAGCATTCCAAAACAATAACATTGCAACAATATTCTAATAGAAAGGCTTTAAAGACACTGAAACCTTTGTTGCACAAAATTTGTAAAATACTTTCAACGGAATCCTAAAGAAATCCCAATCATAATCCCAATCATTGGAAATTATTGCTTGCAAGCATTAATGCAAGTAAACGTATAGGTGTTAAGGCAACAATGGGTCAGGGGGGGTCAGACGTTTGTCCACCAGGCCCACTGTAGCACAAGACGTGTGTCTATTTTGGTTGTATTTTACCCAGCATGCCGTGTGTTGTACTCTACACAGTGCTGGTGTAAATGCAGCTTGGTAACTTTTGATGGTAGTTGGTGGCTCTGGACTTTATTTATGGGCATCAGAGTAAAAGGGGGATCAATACAAATGCTCAACATGCTTTTTTTGATTTGTTAAGTAATTACAGAACAATTTTGAATTTTCTTCCACTTCACAATTACGTACTGCTTTGTATTGGTCCATTTTGTTAAATTCCATTTACACAGTAGTTTGTGGTTGTAAGATAACAAAATGTAAAAAAAAAAACTCCAAAAGCTTTTTCTCCCTTGTTGAGACGGCAGCTCATATACATAAAAAAATACCCTTTTTCAGTATTTATCAACCCTACTATTGTTTAACTAGGCCATTGAAACATTAATAGCATATTTTTTATATTTACTTTTAATTAGCCGTCACTTTCCTTGTGGATATCAATGAATGTCAGCCTACAACTGGTAAAAGCAAAACTGATTACAAATTTGCCCCTCATTGGACCAGAATTACACGTTAACAGCGAGTAACATCTAACTTGACATCTCAGTTGTGTTTGGCCGTGCTGTATAGTATTTGAAGGCCCCCCAAGTCTCAAATCCATTTTTATTTTTGCTGTATTGACTTTTTCTTCCTCCAGCCAAAGACATAATGAAGGCTTCCTGCAGCTGCTCTGACCTGCTTCTGTACTGTATATGCAGACAAAAAGCAGCTGAAGGAAAGGGCCATTGTTTATCAGCACAATTTCTGCTTCCAGAGCACGGGTTCCGCATGGAAAATGGTTGCCGTTTTTGGAGCATAAGGGAGAGCCCAAATAAGTGTTATAGCTGAGGTCTTAACCTGGAGCCGAAATGTTTTGTCACCAGTCGTAAAACTGGCACTTATGTTTATCCTCATATTGCTGTGGTCGTTAGTCTCAGAAATGGGCCATGGAGTTGCTGTTTGTTCATTAGAGGAGGTTTGTTCATTTGCGGTTAACATCGCTGCCATGTTCCACTGACAGCTGCCACCTAGGCATTAGCAGTCTGACAGCGTCCCCGCAGCGTGTCTGCTATGGATCTAAACTTTTATTTCCCAGGTCAGGGAGTGTGACATTCACCGAAGCCGAATGTTTCTCAACCCTACACCGCTCAATAATTAATAATCGCTCTCCCAGGTGAGCCCGACTCCTTACATGTTGAAGTTGTACATCCACGGCATGGGGCCATAGTGAGCCTTAAAGCCTTCTCTCTGACAGACGCCTCACCTTTTGTGGCTGTTTCTTGTCTTCCTCTGTCACCCCATGGCCACCAGTGCATCCATTTAAAAACAAGTTATTTTGAGTTCCAAGAAATTCAAATGAAGCCCCCTTGTGCTAACTTTTCCACGGCAACCAGACCTTTGAGATTAGAAAGCCATCTTTAAAGCACAGGGATACGGGATAACAAACGGTGTGTTTGAAGTTCTCCTTGGAGGGCGTACCAACACAAGTCGCTCAGGCGCACACAGTCACATCCCCACTTAGCTTTTTTAATGTTGACCATGGCTTAATTAAAGCACAAATATACGGTATGTGTTTTAAGCTCCTGCGAGTTGTGTGTTTATATGTTGGTGAGTTATAATCTTTGCCTGCATAAATAAGTAGTGGAGCACCATGAATATTTATACTGTCAATATACTGTAATTAGTGATGTAGACTAATGGAGGCCATGTTTTGCACTTGAAGCCATGCCAGTTTTCGTGGTTGTTTATTTCCTGGCTTGTTGTCCCCACAGCAGTGCTAAATAAAGAGCATCATTATTCCCCAAACGTCATGAATTTAACCAGCTCTAGCACCAGAAATGTGACCGTTCTACTCCATAGAAACGGTTTTATCCCAACCGATATGTAGTGCCAGCCACGTTTATTAGCACTCCTGGTAAAGAGAATTAAAAAGGCCTAAAAGAAGTTCATCTTTTATTGCAGTAGCATGATTTCATACAAAACATTTATGAAAAATCCCACCTTTCAGTGGGGTAAGAACTCGCACAGTGGAAACTAATTGCTTTGAACAAACTCGCGTGTCCTACAACTATCTGTAATAATTGCTTGCAAAATAAATGTAACCAAAGCATTATCTTTAATTTATACTTTAGTTTCTCAAAGCAAATAGAGTTTCTTAGTGACCATGACTTTTTTTTTTCCCCCAGGGGCATACATAAAAAATGGCACAGAAGCCCATTTCTTTTAGCTACTGAACACAAAGCTAGACAAGGACCCATTTTTAACTTTCCATTAAGCATAGAGGTAAAACTATCTCCAAAGCTCACTGTTAGAGTTTTTATATATAGATGTTGGCTCACCAAGTCTTTCGAAAATTGATTAGATGCTGTCTGCATGGCAGCTGCCTTTTGGGACACTGCCAGAAAAAAAAAAAAAAAAAACCTTTTAAGCATCTGGAATGTAAACATGTGGACTTGCTCCATGCAAGTGGAACTGAAACTGTGTCTTTGGCAAAGGAGTTCATCCTGCCTACTGCTAAGAATGGTGGAGGAGCTATAATTCATTGGGCCTATTTATTTTTCAAGGACCCTTTCTACTGCTCCTGGACTTTAACTGGGTCTGTGATCTGAACTGATGAGCCTTAGATTCCAGATGGGTTTGGTGTTGAACGAAAGGTTAATATGTGGAAAATAGAGATAGACAATTATCATATTCTTGATCTTTATCGTGATTTTTATGGTAACAACAATAAATTGCAATGGGTGATGTTTCCCAAACCCCAAAAACTGACTGGGATTATTTTTATTTTCCCCACTGTTAGATCCATGAGAGCATCAGTAAACATACATGTGTTTGAACATTTAAATAAATGCCGTTATTGCATGCTGTTTAACAATAAAGTCCCTTCTTAACGTAACTGGGGTCCTGAGGCCGCCCAATTCATTAGGTGTCCTTTTGTCGAGAACCATATTTGTGTTTTGTGAGGCTTTGGTTGCAGTGGCCTCAAATCACAGTTTTTCAGTTTATTCCAAAAAACATGGTTCACCACACACAGAATCAACCTTCCTCTTATCATTACCAGGTTTGTGCAATTAAACTTGGCAGCCACTGTGTGTCTGTAAAATGTTTATGTAATCATTTATTTGTAATTAAATCATTTTCTCCACTGTTTGAAAAATCATTAGTCTGTTTTATTTAGGCAGATGCACTTACTGTGTTGTCTATTTTGATTCATCAGCAAAGTGAAGATGCATTTACAATCTTTGTTTACTATTTCATGTTTTTTTTGTTTTGTTTTGTTTTTTCTG
This sequence comes from Poecilia formosa, assembly GCF_000485575.1. Lineage (NCBI taxonomy): Eukaryota > Metazoa > Chordata > Actinopteri > Cyprinodontiformes > Poeciliidae > Poecilia > Poecilia formosa. Next base: position 901,277 of record NW_006800043.1, read on the forward strand.
TGCAGTGTTTGTCCAGGCCAACAAGCTCCAGCAGCACATTTTCTCTGCCCACGGACAGGAGGATAAGATCTACGACTGCTCACAGTGCCCACAGAAGTTCTTCTTCCAGACAGAGTTACAGGTGAGCTTTTGAACCCCGGTGTAGCCCGCCAGGAAAGACAAAGAGAGAGCCAATCACCGAGCTCAGCTCCACAAGCGCTAAACACAGGGCTCCGGCTATCCTCCTCCGCTCTGACTGGGACAGGCGACTCAGAAGGAATTATTTCAGTCTGTTTCCAAAACTCATTTGTGATGTGCAGATATGATTTGATTTGCTTATTAGACCAGCCGAGCACTAAAATATCTGGAATTAGAGGATTAGCGGAATGCTCATTTTTGAAGAGGTAATTACATACAGTGCAGAGGCAAAAACACGGCTGAGTCAATATGCCTGCATCTCCTCTCCTAATCACAGAGGAGGCCTCGTGGCTAAATATGAGCTCTGTCCTCAGGGAGTCGGTATCTGCCCTTCAACAAAGTTACTAGTTGGACTTATGAACTCGCAATGTTAGAGAGATAATCCATTTTCTAGCAATCTTTTCCTCCGCTCCTTGGAGAACCTGGAAAAATGAAACAGACCTTATTATATTATTTCACTGTGGTGGTGTTTTCGAGCAGCTCTGTTTTGTTTGGGGGATTCTCTATTGTGCACTTCTCATATCCAGATCCCTTTCTATTACCTTTTTGAAACCGAATCACTAAAATATGAACATTCTATAATTGCGGTGTTCAAAAGTGCTGAAATAATATTTTTTTCTTAATTTACTTTAATGTTGTAAAAGAGGCAAAGACTCCTCCTGTTGGCATTGACCTGGATCTCAGATTATGCAGCGCAGTAGCTGGTAGCCAGAGGAAGTGCCCATTGATTGGGAGTGATTTTCATATTGAGATTCAGGTTGTAAACACATAGGTGTGCGTCTGCCAGGAGGAAGGTGAATGTGATCATTATTTGCTGGTCATTCCAGTAACGGGAACATGAATAAAACAAGTCCTGATCCGCCGACACGCAACTTTGCAGCAGGGAAGATTATATGAAAAGCCTCAGCAGTACCCCACCCATTGTTAATGCCTTTCAGTCACATCAAGCCCCCTTAATTTGTCACGTTTTCATTTCTCATTGGTACAAGTGTTTTCTATATGGCACGGGTTGCGAGAGATACCTGTAAACAATCTCAAATAACCTGGGGATGTTTTCCTACTTTTTTTTTTCTTTTTTTTTATTTTATGTTTGACATTTTCAGGAGTGAAGTGATCTCCACCTCCCGGAGGTAATGTTTCATGCATGATTATATTGTTTTACTGCGTGTGAAAAGACAAGTGCAGTACATGAAAGACCTATAGCATTCTGCTGTGAAACAGGGGGTTATGAAAGGAGAGCAAGAATGAGCTTGGGGGATAAGACAATCATTATCTCCAACCTGTTCCATGCTCTTCCGACGGTCCCGTGTGAGCGCATGATGACATGATCTCAAACACACGTGCCGTACATATAGATACACGCGTTGCTTCTTGTAAAAGCAGATACTTAAAGGAAAGTAAGTTGTCATGTGGTACCCTTTTTTAGAGTTTTTACTCGCAGTGCTTTGCAGCAGCAATAATAGCTATTGTTCTTATTTTGTCGTGTTGCAGCCACAGATCTCTAAATATTTATTTGGGGATCCTTAAAGGATTCCCTGTTAGTTTCTGTAAAAGCGTTGAAACAGCAGGTGGACATTCACCTTCTGGAAGGACAATTACCCTGGACAGACAGCCAGAGCTATCATAGAATAGTTTGGATTTTTGGATCAACTTCTTGTGTTGAAACAATCTTGTCAAACGGACGAATTGCCAGAGTTAAAATGTGTTCATATTGATGGCGTCCATTGTGCTTACACAATCTCCACCATGTTGGTGGCAGCACGATGCTGTAGAGAGGCTTCCCCATAAGACCTTCTGCTGTAGTTGCAGCAAAATGCTTTTCTATAAAGTGTGGAATGAGGGAGCTTAATACATATGCAAGTCTTGGTTTTCAGGGGTTTTTTTATTTCTAAAGATATTCTCTTTGAAAGTGATATTCTCCACTTTGCTGTTGTACGTTGTTTGTGGTTGCGACATGACGAAATGTGAAAAAGTTCAAGTATTACATTTTTTACGAGGCACTGCAAATTTAGTTTTTCCTGAACTTATGAACTGCTTGTGGATTTTATTTACATGCATAGCTAAAACTTGACAAAATATGAAAGAGGTCTTGTGTGGTTGTTTCTGTCTGCCATTTGCCAACCTTTACCCTTCAGGATATCTGCCTGATACAGAGCTTTTTTGTCAGTCTGTCTGAACTGGAACTTTCCTCTAGCAGAAGAGAATCCTTTCTTTGCTTGGACCTGAGTTTGGAGTCTCTCCCTGATCCTCTCTGGCTCTCTGGCCGGCTACCTGGGCCCCCTCATCTCTCACAGTAGTGGGAAGGGTCAAAGGGCCAGTGCAAGCTGGGGAGAGGAAGCAGCAAGGAAACAGAGAGCTTTCCATGGCAGGTAAAGCAAAGCAGGGAAGATATTTTATTAATTCGCTGCTGAGATCCTGAAACAGACCAAAGGCTGTGACAGGTATCCAGTGCACCACTTCGCATCCTCCCCCCGTGAACTCTACCCTGTGAGGGGCTAGCCAATTTTCGCCAGCCTGTCGAGATGGATGATGGGAGAGCATCCGTCTAATCAGCCCTCCCAGGACCCCCCGCCCGGCCGCCCCCCTCAGACCTACCAGATTGACTCACTCGTGGGTCTGCGTGCCCCAGAATCCAGAGTCCAGTGGAGAAAAACCTCTCTTGCTCTTCTTTTCTGTTTCTCCAGTTTCTCTTTTTCGCCATTTTTACCTTGACAGAAAGTAAGCGGTGAGATGTATAGACCTCTACTCCACCTGAAAGTGTGCAGAGGACTCCCCTCTAGCATCGCAAACTTATACGGTCTCAACTTTGCTTATCCCTTGCTTTCAACAAATTAAAATGAAATACTGAGTAAAGCTATCACATAAATTTTGAGGGCAGCCTTGCTGCTTGAACAGTCTCTCACTGACCACCTGAATGACAGTATATCCTCTCACCCACTTGACCTTAGTTCCCCTTCTGTCCATTCATAAGTGCCTGAATGGCTCTGCTAAAGAACACATTGCAATGCGAACCTGCCCCCCGATGTTTTTTTTTTTTTTTTTTTTTTTGCGGTTTTAGATGCAGTTGCATTTCGCGTGACTTCAAAGAACTTAGCCACCAACAATGGTTCTTGGCTGGATTAATTAACCAGATTCATTAACTGATAGAGCCCCGGCATCAGCCACAGCTTTAATCTAACATTTCTCAGAGTGCAACTCATTTGTATTTGTTTGTGAACGTCCACATAGGCTTAACTTCAGTGTTGCACCGACTGCTGGATGGCTGCAATCAGGAGGATTTTCTCTCAACGATCCTCTAAGGATGAGACAATGAGGCTGAAGTTGCTGAGAAGCAACCGGGTTACATTTTCCAGACAAAATTCCCTCGAACCTTCTGAGCCGCTGCGAAGTTTATTCTTTCCGTCGTCCGATTTCTTTAGGTTGCTGTAAGCCACAGAGTATTGTAAGTCTCGCTGTGATCGACAGAGAAGCGTTACGATCTGGGTGCTCAACGACTTCTCCCTCCCCTCAGACGCCCGCAGGACACGCACCTTAATTGGAGCATCTTTTTTTTTCTTCCTAAAAAAAAAAATAAAAAGGATTTCTTCAAAGACAATCCAAAGCACCCCAGCCTTAATGAGTGCTAAAAGTGACAAGAGCACATCTGCATCATTTTCCTCCCACTCCCCCTCCCCTCACAAATGAGATTCTCCGCTCCCCGTGTGATGGCCATTATTGCCAAGCTGTGACCAATTCAACGGTTTTAATTAAGCATATTTATAGGTTTCACGGTCACCAGGTCAGCGTAAACAGCTATGTTTGTCATAATGTCTGTCCCGGGCAGAACGCAGGGAAAAGAAAGGGAGAGATGGATACTCTGAGAGAGCCCAGTCTGCGGCAAAAACAGCAACAGAGTGGGTTCTTTGAGCACTAGAATGCATCGAATTACTTTTTTTTCTTATTTTTCAAATGACAGCTCCCAAAAATGACATTTTAGACACTTCCTTTCTTTCCCTCCCTCCGCCTTTCAAAGCTGTTCTTTAGTTTGACGCAGGAGACCTAATTCCCCAGAAGTTTTTCTATTATTAATTTTAAAGTATGCCCCGGAAAATGCCCTAACTGCCCCGAGTCCCTAATGTGTCATACAAAAGCAAAGCTTTATGCATTTGTCCCCAAGTGGCTCTCAAACACCAAATTTTTCCTGAACGTCTTGATCTGCCAAGTGTGACAGCTCTTCACACATTTGAAAGTGGCAAATATATATTTATATTTCCTTTCATATGACAACTTGTTTTCTTCTTCATCACCCCAGGTTCTTGGAATCCTGGCACTGTTTCAAACAGCGGCACGGCAAAATAAAACAAGAGCGAATTAGGGGGGGAAAAAAACAACTTGTGAGGCGCAATCATTAATATTTAAGCTTATTTATAATTACGTACCAGTCTGAGTGCTGTTGCTGCGTGCTGTAAACGAGCACATATACCGCCTTAGATGGCGTGTGATGTTTATCACAATAGTTGTGTTCTACTTTTGTAGGTGGATCAGAATTAGACAGCATGACAGACCTAATGATCCTGGGAGGATATTCTCTTTCGCAGTGCGGGTATATATGAGACTGTGTTTGTGGGTGTACTTCTGTGTGCATCCTCTATGTATTTGTCTTTGTCTCCATCTCTCTCAGGGTCTGATATGTGCATGCAAACACAATGTCTGGAGGGAGACATGACAAAAACTCCCAGAAGCCTTTGAGCTCCTCTGTTTTTTTGTCCTTTTTTTTCCCTCTGTTGCACCATTGGGGAAAGTTAAATCCAAACAAAGAGGAGACGCTCAGTGTACTGCGCTCGAATCCATCACCGGATCCTTTCCTCAAACGTGTCTCTTTTACTTTACTTGGTTGACTTTTTCAGCAACTTTGATAAAAACAATTTGGAGCATTTCTCAAGGAAACTCATGCAGTTTTAATTTTCTGTCTGTAGTGATTTGATTTTCAGGTTAGCAGAATGTATCAGAGGACACAGTAAGCGGCATCGGAACAACGATTCCAGGCGGAATTTGGTTGTCATATTTTACAAACACTGAAGTTTAACTTTTGCCATTTGGAAAACAGGATGTCTAGAGAGTCACAGACAAAAGTGGAAATTTTTCGGTTAAATATTTTTTTTTTCTATTTTATGAAAATAAGTGTATGCAAAAAATGTATGTGCGCAATTAGCACATATTTGTATTTTCAAACTTCATTCCCTGTCCCTTTGCCAGAGATGTTGACTAAAGTTTCAGACTTGAACTCAAAACTCTACTTAAGTCATAAAAACAAAAACTTTAAACTTGACTTAGATTCATGCTGTAAACACTTCGGACTTGACTTTGACTCGGACTCCTAGCCCCAAGTCTCATAAGCTCATCTTAGTTCCTGTAACAAGCAGTGAAATCAAGCTAGCATGCAATCTGCTGTTGTAGTCTAAATAACACTAGATCGAGTCAAGAACCCACCATACCAAGACTAAAGAGGAAGGAGACCAAACCCAAGGCCAAGAGTAACTGATTGTAATGATGAGCCATCTTTTTCTGTAACATTCTCTGCGACAAAATGTTGGTGAACACAAACCCAGATAACCAACTGCATGCAACTTATCCAGCACATTTGACAAGCTGTTCAAAAGTTAAACAGACGAGCCAGACAACTCTGAGAGTAAATCCATCCATCTAAGCGTTAACTGACTTGGCATTAGCTGCAGGCAGAAGGAATGGAGGCGACAGGTGGAGGTGGAGGACTTAAATCACTTAAGAGTTCCTTCTTTCTGTGTACTGTAGAGACAGACAAACATCCATACATCTGCAGTGGAAAAAGGTTTTCCCTCGTTTTCACATCCCTATTATCTTCTATTCACCGACACAAAGGAGCACAGGTGGCGCCATTGAACTTTTTTTTTTTTTTTTTTTTAGTAAAAAACTTTATTTGTTGCAGCCAGCACCTTCATGCTAAGTTGCTGTAAAAAGAGGACGGTGCAGCTGTTGTCTTGACCAGACTTGAGGCAAAAGCTGGAGTCTGACATGTGTAAGAGCAAGAGAAGACTGAATGTAACTGAGATTCAGAAAAGACCAAGACTTTTGATCCCGAGTCCTACACCAGTAATATAGACTCTCATAGTTAATAAGCTGCATTTGCATATTTTTGTGTAAAAGGATGCATCTCATTGTTGGCCAGTGATCTTCAACGGGCTGTTATTTGTTTTAGAGCAACCTGTTTGTGTTTGCTGTAGCATCATAGAAATTACCACACTGTAACAGACTGCATTACATGTGCTGTATTGAAATATAGACTTTATCAGTCGGTACTTTGATATTTACTTTCATTTACTCACTACACTGAGTCCTGCTCAGTATCCAGTATTTATTTATTAAGAGAGAAACTGTTCTATTATGTCTTTTTGTTAACTTTATATAAACATTGTGCAGCATAGAAATCAACTAAATCAAACATTTTCAGAAGCCTAGATGGTTGAAAAAAAAATAATTTGTGTGATTAAAATATCCTGTTTTACGTATAATTCTTGGTGGTGGTAGTGTGATTGTCTGGGACCATTTTGCAGACATGCAAAGCCTGAGTCAAAAACTCAGGTTTTGTAGTAGTCTTTTGGTAATCCAAATTTAAGAATAATTTTAATGCATTGGTATGACTTTAAGCTCATCTTTCACTTTACATGTTCCATATTTAAAGCCTACATGGTCTGTACCACGTGAAAGAAACATTTGCACCTGTACTTGTGAGCTAGAAAGATTGACGAACTCCAGTCTGGAATTTTAGTAACAATGGCAACAACTTGCACATTGAAAATGATGTGTCAGCTAGAAGTACTTTTTTTTTATTATTATTATTATTATTATTATTATTATTATTATTGCCTTGACTAGTAAAAAAAAAGAAAAAAAAAACACCAAAATAACAGTTTCTCTCTTGTAGAACTGTGGAAAAAAATTTTTTTAAGAATTTTGCCCACATCTATGATCATATCCACCACTGCAGCATCAGTTGAAAAGCAGGGGTGCGCTCTGAAATATCCCCTGTCAAAGTCTGTCCCTGACTGAAGTGGTTAAATGTGAAAGTAATTGTGTTTTGTTTCTGGGACTGACATGCGGAACCCCACGGACCCCATCTCCCTCCCAGTGACAGGCAGAGATCCTCCCCCCTCGCTCTGTCTAATTAGAGGATGTAGCCCAGGGCTCGTGTCCCAGGAAGACCCATCCCCCTCCCAAGATGGTTCCCCTAAGAAAGCCCTTAATTGGGTTCTTTAGTCATAGACTTCATTTTGGCTGGAAAGGCATCTGTGTGTTGCTATCACCTCACAATACAGTTTGTATCGCTCTCTTGTGTTTTTTCTATTCCTCTTTCTCTCCCTTTTTTTCTCCCCCTCACTGGCCTTCTCTCCGTCTATGCTCCTCTCTCCCTCTCCCCCTCTCCCACTCTCTCCTCACTTAATGAGGCCCCATAATAACACAGCAGTTGTGCAGTTGTTTTGCTACCTCAGTCAAACAGCGGGATCACTGCATAGTGTGTTTCTAGTACCATTCACTTGTCTACTTAGACAGGGTAATGAGTATCATTTGGAGGTACAAAAGACCCGGCCCACAAAAAAAGCGGTGCTCCGTCATCTCCGGTTCCACCTCAGAAGTGTTTGCTCCGGGTGCTTAGATGTCTCAAAGTGTTTCAAACGTTATGGATTCAAGATGTATTTTTATAGCCGCTCAGTGTGGCTACATGGAATACAGTGAAATCCATTGCTGTTGTCATCTCCGTCCTCGCCTAGTGCTGTTACAGTATGACCATGACTCCCTGGGCACCTCGCTTCAAACAAGACTGTCTGTTACCAAGGAGACTGGGCTGGTTGTGGTGCAACAGTGTTTTGGGTCAACCCTCCCCATGGTCCGATAAGTGATGACTGTGGAGAATGCCAGCTGCTGTTTTATTTATTTATTTATTTATTATTTGATTTTTTTTTTTTTTTTTNTAATATCCATTGGCTAAACTAGCCAGCAGTAAGCCTGGCCTGGGGTCAGAGCAGGGAAGGATTACTCCCTCGGTGGACCGGTCGACAGTAGGGAAAGCACAAAGGAAGGACTGAGTCGATACTGGACAGCAAGTTCAACACACCATTAAAGTGCCAGAGAGAATGCAACACTCCTGTCTTTCCCTGGAGTTTTCAGAGTTTTTTTTTTTTTTCCCCTCCCGAATAGCAAAAAATATTTCAAACTATATCACAAATCTCACACAATTACTCATAATTCTGGTCATTGTTCCTGGACAAAGAACATTTTTAAGTGACATAAACGTAAAACATTAAAACGTTCAAAGACAAAAAGTTAGTTTGTAGAAATATTACTGCTGGCTGAAAGCTAAAATATTCCCATCACGCTACTGCATATCTGCCTTGAAACTCGGTGACGTACGAAAACGCAGAGTGATGGAGAAACAATGCTCCACCATCGCCTCCGGTTGATCGCCTCACAAGTGACGCGAGGTTGGCCCGGATTTTTTATTTACATGTTAAAACATTTTCTCGCATGTGTGTTGCAGCTCTCATGGACATTCAACTGTCTTCCAAGAATCGCAGCAATCACCAAATCATTTTAACACCACACCAAAAATAATGTATGATACTTCTTCATATGTGGTGTTCAGAATGGGAACACACACCCTTCAGAGACGCAACCTGAATCCTGTCATCATGTTTAAATTGATCAATGCTCCACATAAAGCGGTGGCTGCAGTTTTCTGCTGAACCACTACCTCCAACTGAGTTCCTAAACATTATTGGCCTAATGCAATCACCAAATAATAATATTCAATCTTGTAGTCAATGCCATGTTTCGCTGCTTTTTGAGGTTGTGTTATCTGGTATTGATTAACAATCAGCTGGTTACAAACATTGTTTGCTGCTTAAAGGTGCATTAAAGTCCAACTGAGTGCAAAAAGACAAAAACACAGAATAAAACTGACAGGCGCTCCAACTGGAGGAGACTTTTAGACACACTTCTCTGAGGCGGCACAATGTTTGTGAAATATTAAAATAGTTATTATGTTCAACCAGTTAAGAACTGGGTCTGACACCATCCTGAAATAAGCACTTGAAGCAATTTGATGGGAAAATTCTGTGTAATATTGTTGAGCATTTTTTTAAGTCATCATTATTTTATGCTTTAAATGAATTCAGTCGTTCAGTGCAGTGATAGAGGGTGTGTACAAGTCTGTCTTAGAACTCCCCATTGTCCACCAACAGCTAATTATATACTTAGTGCATGACTGCATGCACTTTCAGAGCCAGTAGACAAGGGAGCCATTTGTTTTGACTCTGGATTGATGTTTAAATTTCCAGGGTGATATAAGCAAAAAATAAAACATTAAGGTGTTTTAAATTGGACTCCTTTAACGCAACCAGTAATATATTTGTGCTTTGCTGTGATTTTAACCAAGTTAAATTTATGTTGTTCTCTTATAATTTCCCTGAGAACTATTCAGTCTGATTATCACCTGTGTATTTATTTATTATGTTTCAGTGTGAAATTAATTTTGTTGTGCAGCGAGTTCAGGCATAATCATTTTATTTCCTGTAAAAAAAATTATTCATTAGTGCATTTTATAACAATAATGTACGTATTTCCCAAGTATATGCAACACATAATTATGAATAAACTGCCTAGAAAATAGATTTTTTTAAAAATAAAGGCTGCATAATGGGACACATTCCGGTCAATTCACTGGTTAGCTCTGCGTTTGTTTAAAGTGCAAACAGCTTTATTTGTTCAAGAAACCGTGAAAAGGCCATGGCTTAAAAAGTCATTATTGTGCAGTCAGGTCTCCAACCACTCAATAAAAACCTGGCTTTAACATTACACCGAGTAGAAAGAGCAGACACAATGCACTTAACACGTGCTCAGCAGGTATTACCATATTGCTAATCAAACTTTGTTAGCGTGACGATTAAGCTTTACACCTCACTCTCTGTGATGCCGGACAATGCGAAGATTTTCACTAATACAGCAGGATCAGATGAAAGGGGAGCTTCTGTGTCTGAGTCCAGTGGCCTTCCTCTGCAGAGCTGATGCAAGAGATGCACCTCTGTTGCCTCACTGGAGACCGGGCACTATCGATGGAGACCAGAGCAATGGGGAACGACATAAAGAATGATTAGTTAATAAATCAGCTCCCTAGCCGACTTGCTCTTTCCTGGTTTCTGCTCCTTCCCCAATCGTTCCCCATTATTTTGTCCCTCCCTCCCCCTCGTCTCTCTGCAGCAGCATTAAATCCTGAAGACACGTTGCACCTGTTTGCATGGGTACACCAGACCCCTGCCGGGTGTTCTCCCTCCTCTTCCACTACCCCTGAGGGCGCTGCAGTGGGGTGATGTAATCAGATGAAAGTGTCGGTTTAACGGTGGCATGGAGCCTGAGATGTGAAGAGAAGCGAGAAGAGAAAAGGGGTGCTCGCATCTCAGAAGGCCGAAGCGGGTGTGCCTTATCGATCAGTGCAAAATTTAATTTAGTGTAGAATTGAGTTGCTACGGTTTACCTGAACACCGCTGGTAACTACAGCAGGCCTATGTGGCCAGCAGGTGGTTGAAAGGATCGAGGAGGAGATTAAGGGTTGGATATAAGGGAGGGAAATGGATGATAAGGGGAATGGCAGAGTTTCAGGGGGAATAGAATTGGAGTTAGGATGAGAGCTAAAAGGCTTAATGGAGGGCATCTAATCCTAAATTGCTGCGATTCTAGTGTGACACCATTAGTGACATCCTCTTTACGGGTGCAGTGGACATTTTGCTCATTTTCTTACAAAAAGCAATGAGCGAACTGCATGTGTGATATCTAATTTGTGGCTGCACACTGTAGGCATTCGTTGCGCCCAACAACTGCACAGAAGTAACTTGGAAGAACTTGACAAGGATGAAGATTGGAAAGCGGATTTCCTCCCTCGCCCTCCTTTCCACTCCTTTGTACTTATACACAGAACAGTTTATAGCTGCTCTGCAGAGTTCAATATCCACAGAGATAAAGGTATCAGTTTCATTTTCTCTTAGCGTATTTTTTTTTCTTCTACGTTTTTTCTTCTATTTCCCTTTAGTCTGCATGGCTGCCACAGCCACTGAAGTCGTTTAACACCGTCCTTGAGAAAGCCCTCAGTGTAAAAACTCCTGGCATGTTTAAGGAAAAAGGTAGAATGCAGTTATGTGTCAGGCAGAGCTGGGACATTCAGAGCGGGGGGGGGGGAGCTGTTCCCCAGAGGGGTTATTTTCCCCTCTAATAGCTGTTACGAGCCCTACATTATATCCAAGGAGCTACATTCCTTTGGGGTCCAGACATATGCACACTGACACAAACACGCACACACACACGCACACACACACACACACACACACACTCTCTCCCACCTAGATGGACTGGCACATTCACACAAAGGCATGCACACTCAGTTGAGCACAAATTTTCTCTGTTTCTCTCTTTTGCACACACATACACACACGCAGTCAGTTCTAGCCGCTTTGCTCTCCCCCCGTGTCAATATCCTGCCATTTGAAGTCACGTACTGCAGGGGCTTCTGGGAGTCACTGAGGAGCCAGGCTGACGGGTAATGGGCCGCATTCATTAATAAGGTTGCCGTGCTCCTGTCCCTCCTCAGCAACGCCAAGGATGTCTTCACCGGAGGGGGGGTTGGCGGAGTGTGAGGAGGGAGATGAGGTGAGGTGAGGAGAGAGGGAGAGCATCCCATGGGGAGTCTCCTCCCAGACTCACTTAAAGGAGCTTTATTTCAGCAAGAGAGAGGGGAGAGGGAGGCAGGAGGAGCTGTCCAGGAGCCGCCTCTTTAAAAAAAAAAAAAAAAAAAAAAAAAGGGGGCCCCGGGGAGCCACACTAACCCGTACCAGGGTCACAATCCTGCTCCCCGTCAAACAGCTTATTACCCCACCTGTCGGGAAGTAATCGCCCCAGCTAAAAGGAAAGCTGTCGAGGTGTTTAAATGCTTTATGCGGAGGCAGCTGAAAGGGTAAAATGGGACGGAGTGAATTCAAGGGGGGGCTAATAGGCATCTCTCAGTCCTGCCTGAGGGATTGTGCACCAACAGTACTGAAGGTGACTGCTTTGGTAAACCGCCTCTCAGGTTGGGCAGGAATATTTAATAGTTACTAAAACAAATGCTGATGAATGCACTTTTATCTCTTAATTGTAAACTTGCACTCACCAGGCTCTTTATTATAAAACCTCGCTCGTCCTGGGCTGATCTCTAATTTCCCCTTCTGAACTTTCTGAATCCTGCATGTCGTAGTTGGTTCAAGGCCCCATAAACTTGGCTCAGAGATTTTGGTCCAATTTGAATTGATGTCTTCATGATTTGCTGCCGATTTGTCAGCAGTAAATGCATGATGTGATGTGAATCTCACGTTCCAAAAATGCGATACTGGGTTGCACTTTGATGACTGAGGAGCCTATTGGAGTAAAATGAACTTATTGACATGTTCAAGTAACCTGTTTGAGAAGAGCCATATCTTGCTGGTTGTAGCTATCGTAGCATGGTTACACTGTGGTAGGATGGGGTGTGTAAAACATGCTCAACTGATGTCAAGCCTCATCAGCAACCTGAAGCATTAATCCAGTGTAGGACGGATTCATGCTTTAATGTCGCTTAAGCCAAATTCTGACCCTGTCATCTCTCATAGATGAAACTCCTCATCAGACAAAGCACATTTTCCAATCAATTATTACCTGCTTCTAATAATCCTGAGAATTGTTGCCTGACATGAGTGAAACCTGTGGTCTTGTGGCGCTGTAGCTTATCTGGTTCAAGTTTCAGTGTTGTGTTCAGAAATGGTATCCTGCATACGTCGGTTGATAAAGCATGGTTGTGTGAACTGCTGTTGCCTTTTTATTATCTCCAGTCTGTCAATTCTCTTCTGAACTCAGCATGACCTTTTGATCCATAGCACCACACAAACAATATCCACCCACTGGATATTTTCTTTTTTGGACCATTCTCTATATGCCCAATTTTGCTTTTTGTTGCTTGGTTTGAACTTTAAGAAGTCATCTTCTCCTAGACGCCTAAATAAATTGAGTCACTGCTATGTGATTGGCTCATTTTTTGCGGTTTTTGCTAGTAAGCGATTGAACGGACGTATCTAATAAATTGGCCAGTGGATCTATGTGCGAAATGAAAAGCGTCCACTATGATGTTTGCGTGCGTGTGCACGCATGTGTGATGATGACTCTGTGACAGGTGTGTCTAGTCCATGCCAGTTTACGGAGTCCAAGGCCATGTTTTAAACAGAGCGCAGCAAGTGGGGCATGTAGTTTGCATTAAAGGGATTAGCAGTCACTTCAAAAGATGACCTGGATTCAGCCCACCAGGGACACCCGTTACACACCCCCTGGTCCACACTCCCTTTAAAGAACCTGGCACAGCTGCCCCACTACAACCCCACTCTCAACTGTGTGTGTATCTTTGTGTGTGTGTGCCTGCATGTATTCCGGAGAAACGTCGCAACGGAGTTATATCCTCACCTTGTGATGGCGTCATGGTTAATTGTGCCCCAATACATATTCACAGAGGTGTGGAGGATCAAATCGTCAGTGGCCTTACCTGCACCTCTTGACATTTTCTCTGCAGGGTTACATGTGTAGTGCATTTAATAAATGTAGGCAAACTCCAGGGAAGATTTTCTATGTGGTGTGTCAGAGTCTTGTGATGGATTTGTTGCCATTGGGGCAGCCTTTGATTGAGGTTGGAATATTTTCTGTCAGTGGCCTTAAATTATCTTGTTGGACCAGATCTTAAAGGAGTAGTTCACAGTATTTGAAGTGATGTTGATGTGGACACAAAACTTTTTTTTTTTTTTTTTTTTTTTTTTGTATTGATCAACCAAGTCGTTTGTTCAGTGGTCTGTACTTTACACGGCCCCAGTGAACCTTTTACCTTTTCTATAAGAATCAATATTTCTGATCAAATTATCCACAACTGAAATCCGGATATTTGTTTTGTCACCACCAGGCATACTGTTTAATTTCAGACTCTTGTGGGATTTTCATTGTGTTTAAACTCAGATTAGTTTTTCCCAGAAACTGAAGCTAACGGGTAGTAGAGGGGCCAAGACCAACGTAGCTTCTACTGTGTCCAACGCTATAAATTTCATGGTAGTTTATGCGAGTGCTTTGTAGAACCTTTAAACAGTTTTGGTTTTGACTGGTATTTACGAAGAGGGCAAAAATATTTTTACAAAGGAAATGGGGTTAAAAGGTAGAGTATCCTGTTAAATATGCCTATCCTCAATTAGTATAAGTCCAGTTTAGTTGTTCTTAGACTAACAGCTGGTCTCAGAGGGACCAGGTCCAAAGCTAAATGTGTCCATCTTAAAACTCATTCTCACTGTGTTTTTACAAACTGTATTTCTTTGGTCTTCAAACAGTTTGACCAAAAGTTATCCTAAAATGGTAGCCGGTCACTTTGTTCTATGTCCCTCTTAGACTAGCTGTTCGTTTCATCCTCCATGTCAACTTATCTGGATTTGTACTAAATCAGGACGCCAAGACTCATCTGTTACAAGAGGGATAGTTATAGCTTTTGTTTTGTTTTTTTTTCTAACAGATCTTCTCATAGCAGAATTCAGAACCTTCACTTTTATTTTCTGTGCGTGTGTTCAAGTTAAGCATCCATTTATTTCGTATAATCATGTCTTCCGTCTCTTTTTGTGTTTTTTTTGTTTTGTTTTGTTTTTGCAGAACCACACGTTGACTCAACACAGCAGCTAACGTGGCAGAGCTCAGTGCCGTGACCAAGAACAAGGATCGCATGACGCACAGAACCAATCCTGACCGCCAATTACTGTCGGCGTATTTTCCCACTGACTGACTAGTCCTGAGCATTCGCTTCAGTCACACCGCCAGAAACCACACCGCAGAAGAAGGAAAAAAAAAAAAAAGAAGAAACAAAAGCAGAGAAAGAACATAAAAGAAGCCTTTCGGTTCTTTACTAATCATTGTGTCCAAAGTAAAGAAAAGGCCATCTTGTTTGTACATAGACTTCTTTATGTGTTCCTTATCTACAGGTATATTACAATCTTATACAGTATTTGCCATTGTACAGTTAAAAATGTTTGTCTAAAAAAGAGTAAAGGAGGGAAAAAAAATATCATTAAATCTGTCAAAGAAAATGGGTATTGACCCATCTTATGAGGAGGCGTGCCATAACGAGCACAGGACTCTTCATCACTGGCACTCCTCCGTGCTGTATACAGACACAGTCAATCATGATAAGGTAAAAATTTTGAAAAAAAAAAAAAAAAAGAACTGAATTCACCAGCATAGGCAGATATCTTGTCTGTGTGTCTGTCATACAGTAAGCATGGCTGCCGGAGGAGCAGCTGTGAATGACGGCGCAACAAATCTGCACTGCCTGTGCTGAAGTTCACGCGAGAGACGGGGAAAAACTAAAAACAACACAGAGAAGAGAAGAAAAATTTTACAAAAAAAACAGGACAGGGGACAGACAGGATGCTGATATATGCAAATGCAGTGACACAGATTTGGAAAAGGCTAGCTCCTCTGGTTGGCTCGTGAACAGAGGCGTGAAGCTCCCATGTGGCTCTCAGAGCGTGGGGAAATCTCCGGCCCACTGATTCAACCTGTACATTTCTGTTATTAATGTTTACTGCTTGTTGAAGCCAGAAGATTACTGGAATTTTCTCCTTTTTTTTTTTTTTTTTTTCCATGTTTTGTTATCTCTGTGTATTTTTCACAATTTGAATTTAGGGCATGAAGACTGAGCTCAAACTCAGACTGTCTCGGGGATACAAACGTAGTTCTAAAACGCCGTCCCTGGCTCTCCTGGAGAGTGTCCGCCCAACCCTCTTCCTTTGCAGCGTCTCATTGCCCACTGCTCAAACTGGAAGCCACTGTGGCACCATACAAAACTCCTGACCCATCCTGTATTGTAAATGTTTTGCATTCATTGAACCTGAGATGCACTTTTGTATGAAACTTTCATGTTTTGACATTTTGACTGAAATTTGTTCGTATACAGTTTACAGGAAAAACACGATCTCCTGCGGCAAAAAGGAAAGTTATCTCTGATGTTATTAAAATGTATTGTACAAATATAGAGTTCTGTATTTGGCAGACCTCATTTTTTTTGTGTTGCACATGTGATGGAAATAATAAAAACTGTATGAGGAAATGGCTTTAGTGTCGCTTGCTTTCTAAAAGCTTTGTGTGCGGGAGTGTGTGAGAAGGCAAACACAATTAACCCATCAGACAAGACCTATGACAGCGCAAGCACAATTATCCAAAGCTTGCCCGTTTTTTTTTTTATTGTATCAAATTGCATCCTATTTTTCCTCACTCCCTCGTGGCAGTCGCTAACGAACATCTGAGCATCTTAAGGGAGGTCTTTGTTATTAATGACTCCATTACCCATCACCCTGTGCGGTCCCATTCTACACACCCTTGCGTAAGGCCTATTTAGGGAGCCTCCAGCGCTCCGGGGGACCTGGGAAAAGATTCTCCTGCCTTCACAGAATGGGACATTAGCATCTGTCTGTCTCAGCAAATGATTCATCAGTGGTGACACAAAAAGCTGCCTACGATTTGTTGAAGCTTTCACGTTTTGCTTTGGAAAAGCCTTGCTCTGAAACTGAAAGCTTTTTAACTACTCTATAACAAGACACAACAATAACGACACGCATGCAGTGGTTTCTAAATCATATTTTCTAGTGGATGCCAGTAGAAAATATTGCATTATTGACCATGGTAAACACAGTATTATTCCCACAATTTTTACATTATTATGGTCCTCTCTGTTCAAAACATACACTGGAAAGCATAGAGAATGTTTTTTGGATGAATATGACCCCACAGTGCAAAGCACAACGGAGAGGGCAAAACATAAGACGCATGTAAAAGAAAAAGCCTTTACTAAGTAATCACTGAATCCAGTTTAGTGGGGTTTGCTGTGTTTCTTGTGAAGTGTTTTCTGAAAAACTGCTTTCTTCCCATTTTTGTTTTATTACACTGTATTTGTCTACTAGCTTTTTTTTGTACATTTTTCAAGTTAATTTTGTTTTGTTGTGTACATATTGTCCACTTTATACAAATAATCACAAAGCAATTTTCCAGTGCAGCATGGTGAATGTCCTCTTACTCATTTACTTTAACTTAGATGCCCAGTCTCAAAGATTCTCATTGGCTAGCAGGATTCAATTTCTATGATGAGGATTAGATCAATTATAGACAAACTGCAGCCCCACATCCATGTCAGAGATGGTACATCCCGGCATTAAACTGTCACAGGAAATGCAAGCTGGGCATCCATTAAACAACTTTGCTAGCATCTCCCTTTGCCAGACACTTTTAATAAGCTTCAAGGGCATTTGAACAGATCCAGAACTTTGCTTTGCCAGAGATGGACTGGCCCACATCATCCATTACATTAAATTGGGTGGTGGCCTCCAGCTCATATTTATGATTTAATTAAATTCACTTGTGAGGCGTATCAAAACCACTGCGGCCTCGCTTTTAGCGCCAGCCTAAGCAGCTCAACGCGCACACACGTGCATGGCTACATACATTAGTGCGCACACACGCGGCGTGTTCCTGACACACGCCCAAGTGCGAGACTTTGTAGGCGCTTTGGCAGAGGGTTCTCTAGGGTTCATTTAAAGCAATATAATTACACAGCTCCCAAGTATTCTTCCATCAGAAAGCAGCAGAATGGATGGCTTGTTCAGAGATAACTCAGCCTGGCTGATCCTCTACAGTGCCGTCGCACTGCACATAACCTTAATGCAAGTGGCACTTAATGTTGCTAAGAGCCTGGCCAGTCCTTAATGAAACTGGCCAGTGGGGCCAGATGTTTGGGAGTAGCTGAAATGGTGTTGTTTTTATCTAAGATGCGTTTAAAATAGCATTTGTTTGTTTGTTTTTATGGGATTTTTTTTTTTTTTGACTTAAGAGCCACATACCTGGAGTCCTCTCGAGGAAAAGCAGCAGTCTGTGTTAAGACTTTATTAAAGAAATATGAGCTCCTGCTGAAGCTGTGCAACATGCTGCAGTCCAGAAAGGTAAAAATGTGGCCTTTCATCCCTTTTGAACAAATATACATTCAGTGGTTCTCCCTTGTGTTCCAGTGTCCTTGCTTTGCTCTTCTTTGGTGCAAAATTTAGTTTGGTGAAAACTCCACATTGTTAGGCTGTGCATTCCTCTGGCTGAAGGAGACCTCAGAGATCTCTTATGGCATTCAATATGTGCGCCCAAGCATGAGATCCAGCTCCATTTGGCTGGGAGATCCACTGGGACAGTCTGAGGTAACCTAATCTCTCACACCGGCACTTCACATCCACAGAGCCATCTTTTCACTTCAGAACTATGTTAGCAAAATGGACGTCTCAACTCGACTATGTAGCCCCATCAGGATGTTTTTGATGAACGCAAGGTCTTTGCTGTTGTCCTATGGGTTTTCCTTGTGTAATTTTGAGCATTTTATCTTTAAAATGTGACAATAGCAGCAAGTTTTACACTGTTTCTTTGTTCTAAAGAATAAATATTCAAGCATGCCTCACCAGATTGTTTTTTTTTTCAGAAAAAAAAAGTGAAAGGAGCAAGGTGTCAAAGAATGATCAGTTAGATAATATATTTAAAATAGAGGTAACTAATTTTACAAGGAAATTTTAATTATAATAAAAACAGAATGCATGAAGGCTAAGCTTTATCATTAGGACCTTTGTCAGTTCTGTTACCCTAAACAGAAAACTGAGCCAAAACCCTTCATCAATCAGTAAACATCACCTTCCTCGCATTGTGAAACAAAGCTGGAATAAAAAGAAAAAGAACATCAACGAAAGAAAAAAATCCAACCAGAGAAAAAATTCACATGAAATAATAGTTAATAGAAAACATTTTAGGAAAATATAAAAACAGATATTTTTTATATATGTAGAAAATAGTAAGCAAACCATACGGCTGAAGACGCAATTTTAGTGGCCATTATAAAGTAAACTTAGAACAAAAATACAAGGAAAAAAATACTAAAGATACTGGAAAGAAAAAAGACAAAGCAAACAAAGGAAAACAGAAACAAAGCAAAAAAAAAAAAACACTAAGAAGTTATCTGAAAGAATTGTGACTCAATTTAAGAAGCAATAAACAAGTTTTCCAATGGTTTTCCAAAAGCAAATAATCAACCAAACACATATTTCCTTACTTTGGTTAATGTTGAATCAAACTTAGCAGATGAAAAAAAGCAAATAACCATGTTAACCATGTAATCAGCTCCACGTTTATTAGTAGAAATTTCCATTTTTGTTGCTTTTAGGAGTTTATGTTTTGCTTTTGATTTCCACAGTCCTACTCTGTGATTGTCTGAAAAAAAAGGGCTAATTATCAGATTTTAAACTTGAAACTGAATGGCAATCATTAACAAGTCATAATTTCTCTTTCATAAATGTTCTAATGTCTGTAATCTAATCGTGCAATACATTCACTTCTAATCTGGCTGTAATCCATAACAACTCAGTTCTCTTCACGGACAAACAAAAACTCTCTCCTCCACTGTACCCTCCTCTAATGATCCCCATGTCTCCTGCACTGGGAGAACTGAAGGTGAGTATCACCCTCCAGTCATCTCCCTCTGCCTCACTAAGATAGACACCTGAAATAGACAAGCCACTCTTCCCCCTTCCCTTTTTTTATTTTTTTATTTCTAGTATATGTGTGTGACTGGATGGGGGAGGATTTTCAAAAATGTATTAAACTCCAAGCAATGAAATATAGACCAGGTGGGGTCAAATTCCCAGTAACTCTCCTGGCTCCGTGTAGCCAGCTCAGTTTGGTGTGAGTGAGGAGGACAAGGGAAGAGCCTAACAAGAGGAGTGAAAAGGGAAAGATACTATCAATAATGCAGAGTACGCTGTATGGGGTTGAAGGTAAAAATGGAAAATACACTGACTGATACATAGAAGGGCTGGCTGAATCCTAGGCTGTACTTAAAAGTTTTTAAACATGGTAGAAGTTTTTACACAATTGTTATTTTTGCTGCGTCTTTCCTTTAAACAGAATGTCTCGTCGCACTTCAATGAGTAAATACAAAAACCAGCTCTGCGATCATGATTTTATTTGCTAAGGGTGAAAAGTTGCTTAAACTAACCTCCCCAAAAATAACAAAAAATCTTTTAGGAAAAAGATCTTTTAGGATATAAAAATGCCTAAAAGATCTCATAAATAAAATGGAACAGGAATAATCGTTAATGTCCCTAAGTGGGGAAATTAAGCTTTCAAGAAAGTGACAGGAAAAATGGAGGCATGCAGATTCACACAAAGTACATTTTTATAAGAATTTATGAAGAATTAGAGACTGTGCAGTAAGAGCACGTTTACGATGCAAGGAGAGAAAATATTGTGCGGTTTTTAAAAATAGCATCTTTGGATTCACAAAAAATGTGCAACTGAGTAAAATAATAGGACAAATGACCCAAATCTAAGTGAGTTCCAGAACCAATGTGGAACAAAGTCACTAACACCCATAAAACAGGACCACATTTGCATCACTTTACAGCTTAAAAACTGCTTTGCGTAAAGAATTGAAGCATGTAAGAGTGACAACAAAGCAAAAGGGCAAATCTGTGAGGGGTAAACATGGTTTCATCCATTCGTCCATTGTCCACTTATCCTTGCAGGGTCGCGGTGGGGTCTGGTACCGATTTGTAGAAGTCATTACGACAAGAGACGAGGGACCTTGCACGGGTCAGCAGTCCATCTCAGGGCAACATGGAGACACACAGGACAAATGACAAACACACAAACACACTCACACCAAAGGGGAATGCAGAGGGACCAATTAACCAAACAGTCATTATTTTTTGATGGTGAAAGGAAGCCGGAGTACCTGGAGAGAATTTTGCATGCACAGGGAGCGATTGAAACCCAGAACCTTCTTATCTTTTCTTATCCTGTATTTAGTGCAACTTACCATAAACTCCAAGCAAATGTCCTGGCAATACTGAGGAAACTCAAGCCCACAGCAAGATGCTGCCACCTCTTTTCTCGTCACGCTCTGCCCTCCAGCAATCCCAGTCTCCATTCCCACAGTTCATTCATGTCTCCTCCTCTCCCTGTGCATCTTTTGTATTGTAAACAACTCACAAAAGCATGACAAGGTCTCTGCAAAACGTTCCCCTCCGCCTCCCTTTCTCCTCTCCCAGCTATTTGTTATTGTCTCCTCGCTATCGTGCACGGGTTTGTCTCCATCGCATGTTCTTTCTTCTGTTTTTCCTCTGCGTCAGAAAAGCAAAAGTTAATTAAATATGGAACGAGATGGAGCAGCATCTCTTTAAACCATCATGTCATTAAAATGGCATCCCTGGGAGATCAGCTTAAAAGGAGCTGGAGAACAATGTCTCCTCAGTCGGATATTTATGGGGCTGGTTATGTAAACATGCTCTCTTTATTCGCTATGTATATTTCATGTAATTATCACTTTTTGTAGCTCTCCCCCCTTGAGATTCATGGAGGCAAGAAGTTACTGGGGGAATGTCATTAGAGGAGACTGTTGTTACAGAGCTGCTGTGATGCCGCACAAGGAAGAAAGGTAGATTTTCATCCTGGTGAAATCTTTTATCTATATTTGACTTCATCGTATAAAAATCATCAATGTCTTTTTACATTGCATCTCCAGCTAAGAAAGACAAAAAAAAAAAAAAAAAAAGCCCAGGCCTTCGGTTCCATTCTCTGCAGTCGCCCGTCTTTAATAAAAAGTACAGCATGCTACAGTATTTTGTTCTCCTCCCAGCATGCATTTGATCTAGACACCGGGAAATTCACTGATGATTTATCAGTTTGCCAAGAAAACGTTGATGCCTCTTTCTCAGCCTGCCCATGCCTCCGTCTATTAGAGGCACTGAAGATCTGGAGTGAACTAGATTCTTCTTGCAGAAAACGCCAGTCACTGGTGCTCAAAGGCCTGGCGCCAGCTGACGGGAAGCCGCTAATTAAGAGGGCTGGAGAGCCAGTGGGGCACCTTACGAAACACGGGCACCTGGGTTTCACATGAGGGGGGCTGGGTGTCCATCACGCTTTGCCCGTGTTGAACAGAGAGCTCTGCAGTCAGTTCTGCCGCGCTGCGATGCTGCTCTGTATTTTCAGACACAGCTCACACAAAAACCACCGCTACTCTCCTTGTGCTTCCTCACTCAGCTGGGGGCCATCGCAGAGAGAGAGAGAGAGAGACATCATTGTGTTGCATGATGAAAATATACATGTCAAGGTGCATTTCCTTTAAGTCGGTTGCACTTAAATACATCTGCAGCAAGGTGAACGCACACAATAAAACCTATATGCACACAGGATATAAAGTCCCACGCGCAAAACCTAGCACTCCTCCTCTTGCTATTGTTCACCGAGTCTTCTTTGCTGTAGGGTCAAAATGTCTTTAACTAATCTAAGTGGCTTCGACTTAGGGGACAGTATGAGGTCTGCCATGAGTTCTGTCATTACACTTTGGCGCACCAGAGGCAGATAGAGCTCCCGACCACCACTGAACCTCCCCGTATTGCCATCCAATCCGACACCACAGATGCAGTAAACCTAAGTGAACCGCAGTTTCGAAAGTCGACAGCAATAACCACTGCAGAATTGCTTTTAATCAACGTCTGAAATGAGGGTGACTTGAAGCGTCGCCCCATGCTGATTAAATGTAATTGTTTAATTGCCAAGTGCTGGGAACCCATCCTAAGAGGATTCCAATGGAATTATTTAATCTCTAGTCAGGAGGTGCACTGCAGGAAAAAAAGAGGAGGAAAAACGGAAGAAGTGAAAAGGCCAAAATCAAGCAGAAATAGTCTTTTTTTTTTCTTTTTAAGTGTGTCCCTGATGAAATATTAACTGTGGTTTACATTTAGTTGGCTGAGAGAGTGAACAGTCTGTGCTGGAACTTCAACTTCGGAAGGGGTCATGATTCTGACCTCTTTCTGCGCAAAGTGGTTTGATCTTGTCTGCAGGTTCTTTTCTGTGTTTTGGCAACATTCTGGAGTAGTGCAAATGTAGAATATTGTACTGTTATTTGTAGAAGAGAGTCCAAGGACGGAAAAATGCCTTCAACTGTTAGCATTAAAATACAGTGGTTTCAGTTTACATCTGATACTTTTAATTGCATATAATCCGATTAGGAGTTAGATTTTTAAGATTAAACAGATAGTGTGGGTTTTTTTTTGTTAAAAGATAATAAGCAGTTAATGTCAATATATCATCTGCAGTAACTCAGTTTACATTTTAGAATAAATCCAGATTAGTTGGTCATGGAGGTTGAAGCTAAAGGCTTGTCAGCAGCCCAAATTTCTCACAGGGATCATGCTAATGCAAA
Organism: Poecilia formosa; assembly: GCF_000485575.1. NCBI lineage: Eukaryota > Metazoa > Chordata > Actinopteri > Cyprinodontiformes > Poeciliidae > Poecilia > Poecilia formosa. The sequence goes on from NW_006800043.1 coordinate 924,819, forward strand.
TTATGCTAATGCTGAATTGAATTTTGAACTGAATTTATTTAGGTGATGGTACAGATGAGAACATCATCCATGAAGAGAAAAACACAAAAAATGCCAACATCTTGTTTTCTTTGTGGTCCTATTTAATCAACCTTTACCAACTGCATGCTTGCATTAGATGGTTATTTATCCAGCTGATAAATATCCATGAGAAATGGAGGTAGAAGCCATGGATCTTTCTGTGAAAAACAGGTGATGTATTTTGACTCAAATGAATCAGAAACATTCGTCAAACTCATTTAAGTCCTCTTTCTTTCCCAATTTGATGCTTGGCTAAATTTGAATGAGTTGTTTTCACCACGTCTACTGCTTAAGGCCACTGAGTCGATGCCAGATGGTTGGCTGTTTTAGCAATTGAAAAAGTGTACCTAATAATATGTCTTGGTTGGTGTAATACCGCTGTGTTGTTTTGCCTTTAAACATTTGTAATGTCTTTATAAAGAACATCAGATAAGGTGCTTTGCCTCCATTGCTGGGTATGGCATCTCTTAGAACAGCTAATCAGACACCAGATCCAACTAAATTAGATCTATACTAAATAAAGTATGGAACACTAAGTGTACTAAAAAAGATGGAGATATTAAGTCCAACAAAGTGGCAAGGAAATGGAATAAGAAGCTTTAAAAGAGGTTTATCTGATCACAAATGTGTCTTTGCTGAATGGACTCTATAAACCTGACTCTTAGCAGTTGTCTTCTGTTTGGGGTCACACCCCCCTCAGGATCATTGCCTCCGGTTATAAGCCTTGACCAAGAAGAGCAGGATGAAAAAACAGGCAAACACACACTTCTTCACATGTCTTAATTATTATCTCCCATTGGAATTTCCCTTTGCTTGGACCAATTTAAGCTGGCATGATCCCCAACACTGCCTCAGTCAGCGGCCAATAAGATTGGCACACATGCCATGACATTTCAATCTATCATCAAAATCAATAGCAGTATCCCCCACTAATATCACTGCACACAGTGCACAGAGAAAGTGCTCTTGCTGTCACATTTGAGAGTAAACCCAGCTTTGCCGTTCTGCTGAGGACTGCAGTTCTGTCAACCCCAGGGAAATGTGCCTGCATCCCTCTGGTCAGAGCTGCACTGCTGTCCCCCTCAACCACGTCGTGGGCTGAGCGGGGAGCGAGAGGTGGGATGGGGGGCGAGGGGAGCATAGCAGAGGCTTTGTTCCCTGCAGCTGTGCCCTTATTCCCAGCACCTGACCAGGGGGCCAGATGTGCACACAGGCAACAGCAACAATTTGAGCAATGCAAGTCCCCTTTGGGACCCAGACACCTGCAAATGAATCCTCAGGATCTGACACAAAGGCATAATTACAGGTCTAACAAGTATGCATCCGGAGAGAGAAATGTTTAATCTCATCAAATCAAGCTTACATAGAGACAGAGGTATCGGAAAACAGTTTTGCACTCTCAGCATTTCATGCACACATCAAACAAAAGTAGTATGCGTTTGGCACAAACCCAGAAACGATAGGGCACAATGTGGTCATTCACAGTGAAGTGCTGAAATCCATTTTAATTATTTCCTCCCAGGCTTTCCACAAAATCCTTCAGCTAGCGTCTGAGATAAGTGTGTTGATGAAAGTCCTCACTAGCATTCCTGTGAAACAAAAATGTATAGATAAATATATATTTTAATCAGAGGTCTTTCATTAAAGCCAAGTGGATAACATTTAAACTATCAATGTGTATTATTGTTAAAGGATAAATACAAAGCATTCAACTCCAAAACGGCTATCTCAGGCAGTTTGCAACATTAGCTGAAGCGAAGAACATGCCACAATAACATATTTATATCTAAAGAAGACCATACGGAGGATGCTGCAGGAGCGCAGCCACTTGTGATCATTATTGTCATTATCGTAAAAATGAATACACTTTTTCTTTTAAACAACAAATTTACACAGCAACATCAAAGTAAACCCGGTAAATCTGTTGAAAAGTGTTAACATTTTGAAAGCTTGCTTCAATACGTTATTGCACAGTAAAGGTTAACGGTGACATCTAGTGGTACAAGAGGATATGCACACCTTTTTATACTGTAAACTGTTTCCAAATCCTCCCGCGGTCGAATATCTATTTCTGATGAATTTCAGACAAAGAAAAAGATCATTTGATGCCTCCCATAAAATTAAAGAGGCTCATAAACCTCTAAAGTCGATGGTTATGAGGAAACTGAAAGCATAGCAGCAGGAACAGAATAAGTTTTGTTTGACGGTTCATTCCGACTTATACACCGTCATGTTGCGACCACAAACTTCTGCATAGTTCATTGGGATTTCATGTAATATGTTAACAAAAAGGAGCGGATAAGGAGCGGATTGTAAGGAACTTTTGTCAGTCTACAAGACTGCTATGTCTTTTGTAGAAGAGTGGCAAGTAGCACAGTAATATTAAAATAAAGGCTAAATGAAAAGCTTTAGATAAAAGCTTGAATGGCCCAGTTAAAGTTTGGAATCCAACCAAGATAGGACCTAAAAGACACTTTTTTTTCTGGTTGAGAATGTGCTGTAATTGTAGAATTAGCTGGTTCTACAAAGAAGAACACTACTAATTGCCACCTTGTGTTAGTCTATCACATTAAATCTCAATAAAATACACTGGAGCTTGTAGAAGCAGAGTGACAAAATGTGAAAAAGTGCTGTGTTGTTTCCTCCACTCTTTGACAGCAGAGGGTGATATTGGCATGTCATCATCCAGTTTTGGCAAGGATTCAATGTAGAGGACAACGCCTTAAAACATCATTTTAAAATATAATTTTTATGAAGGATATATAGAGCATATTCTACTGATACGGACACTGACACAAACAATAAATAAATCAACATATTTCATGACTCCATTATATATATATTTTTTCTAGCGCATATGAAAAATCTCCATCTTCAACTCCTAAGATGTTTCTTGTTTTGTACAAATGGCAAAGAGCTACTTAAAAGGTGCATTTACTTCTGATAAATAAACAATAATATTTACTTTTGTGAATATGCACATGAGAAAGTATTTCCTTCCTGTTAAATACAAAAAAATAAAAAATAAAAATCAATCAAACACTACAAAATGCAGTTGGAAACTCAATTACGACCCGTATGACAAATTGTTGGACACAGATTATTATAATCTGCTTTCAATCAATTGTTTTGGTACATTGTCTGTCAGTGTCTTCCTGTCACTGGCCAGGGCGCAGGGCAGAGGAAGGCGGAGTTGTGTACCGCTTTGGGCAGAGGATCTTGCTGAAGGCCCTGCGGAAGCTACTGTGGCACAGTGGGTACAGGAATGGGTTAATAGCTGAGTTAAGCCACAGGAGCCAGAAGGTGACCTCATACCAGTGATGCTGGATGCATCGCCCTCTGCAGGCAGCACGGATGATCATCAGTAGGGTGTATGGTGCCCAGCAGATGGCAAACACACATACTATGATGGCCAGGGACTTAGCGATTTTCTTATCCCTGGACAGACGGCTAGGCTGAGCAGCCCTGCTGGTTGAGGGATCCAGTTTACCCAAACAAGGGGAGGAGGTCTGAGAGTGGAAGGAGCCTCTCCCAGGCAGCTTTATCCCAAATCCCCAGTTGTGGGATAGAGGGATGCCTTCTGTCTGGGCAGAGGCCGGTTCACTTGCCTGAAGCTGGTGCTGAAGTTGGGCCTCCCTATGGTGGCGCCTTCTCCTGCGTATACTGAGGTAAATGCTGAGGTTGAAGAAAGCCACCGAGATGAAAGGAGAGAAAAACTCCAACATGGAGGCACTTAGCAGAAAGTACCAAGAGTAATAGAACTCTGCAAAGCACTCATCCTTTGGCACGCGGCTTCTGCCCACCACCAGCTCCCAGAATATGATAGCTGGCCCATACAGGACAAAGGCCAGCACCCAGACTGCAATCATCTTGATTATGGCTTGATGAGTCATGCTCTGTCTGGCTCGATAACTTACCTGCAGGAAAAATAAGCATAAATCAGAAAAATCACTTGGATAAAGCTGCAATTAGTGCCACTGTCTTTGGATATTACAAAGATAGCTGCAAATGCCTTCTTTTTGTAACCATAACAGCAATAATATATGCTGTGTTTAGATTGATTGATAATATAAAGATTTTTTTTTTTTTTTTTTGTGATCATGGACTAAAATAATTTGTTCAGTAGGAAAAAAAATACTGATTGATTTTCTACAATTAATGTTGTACCACCATTGTTGGTATAAAATTATTTTAAAATAGATTAAAATGATTTTTTGGGGGGGGTTAGGGATGGAGGCATTTTACTTTACTAATTCAAATTGGTCAGAGTTATTTGAAATTTTTTATTTGCAATCTGTTGAAAAAGCAAGGTTAAAAACAATAATCTCCAGATGCGACAGAACTGCAGCAAACAGAGGCTTCAAGTCTCACAGTGAAGCATGGTGGGAGATCTGTGATGCTGAAGGCTTGTTTCTCTTCCAAAAGGCCTTGGAAACTTTGTTAAAGTGTATGGCATCGTAAAACAAATCTTTAAAATACATCTGATGAGCTCTCAGAGAAAAAACAAAAATGTATTCCCCCCCATGTCTGTTAGGATAAGAATAATAAAAAAAACATAGCCATTTTAACACAGGGACACAAAATCAGCTGTTTTTTAAAGGCCAACTCACTCTGTAGCCCTAAATCCTCTCAAGAAATGATTTTTAGTTGAGCTTAAGAGAAGAGAGCATAAGACAGGACCCAGGCCTCTGAAAGGTACAGAAAGATTATGCAAAGAAGAATTGTCAAAAATTACTCTCTCTAAATGCTGTTCTGTCGACAAAGGGAATGCACTACCAATTAACGACAGGGGTGCCGGCAATTCTGAAATCCATGATTTTCTACAAATAATTATTTCTTAACAAAAGGACATATGCATGGTAATATTCAATAAATTGCAATATGCTTATTAGATTATGCTTATTATGCTTATTAGATTAAAATGACCTTTTGACCGTTTGAAAATACATCCTTCAAGCAGATCATAAACAAAACTTTCATTAAGTCCACATTTCTGTATTTTTTTTTAAAATTAATCTAAAGTAATAATCATATCTTGAATGTCATGTTTTCATTAGCTGTAGGCAAGAAAATAATCATAATTAACAACAAAGGCTTAATTAAAAACATCATTAAAATCATCGTCTGTGCATAATTAATTAATAACTGTGTAAATTGAGTTATTAAAATAAACATTTTATTTAAAAAAATCAAAATTATTATTACATCTACGTTAAAATGCTCTTTATAAAGTATTTTTTATTTATTTATTTTCAGTACAACCTTAAAACAACCGAAGAACAGAGATGGACCAGCATGAATCCTGTAGCATTGAGAAAAAATAAGAGAAAAGTAAGGATAAAAAACATTAGACCTTTAAGCCACTAAGTTCATAAATCATGCAATTAAATTGATCATACCACAGAACTAAGAGCTAGATTTCCCAATAATAATAATAATAATAATAATAATAATAATAATAATAATAATAATAATAATAATAATAATAATAAAATATTTTGAAAGCCTAATGTTAGTTTTTGAGTAACTTCACAACTTAATGAACTATTAAAGGAATTTTAAAAGCCTGCTATGCGGCAGCCAACTCCTGACTAATGAACATTGACTATGGGTTATCAAGACAAACCATGTCCAACAATCCAACACCATGTAGTGTTTAAAAGTGTGTGAATGAGTATTAAGCCAATGAAGCACCTCTCATGACCACTCGTCTCAATTAATGTCACATCCTGCGTCCCTGTCCGCGTCCCTTCTCAGTGGACAGCAGACTTTAGAGCCTCTCCAGCTCCTCTGAAAATCTCTCACTGTGCTTCTTTCTAATTAGCTTCAGTGCAGAGAATATTAAACCTGGATCCACTTGTGTTTGTACAAATTAGTTTGTACCTGACTCCGAACCCTGCTGCATGTCAATCATCTGCCGAAACCAAGAATTATAATGTTCAATGCCTTGGATTCATACATCATACATCTTGAGGTTTTTTCATAATTTCCCCATGACAACCACAAATCTCACTATACTTGAAATGGAATATGGCAAAAGCCTCCAATAAAGGCATTAGGTTTACACTGTCTTTTGTTTGTTTTATTTTACACACACGTATATCTATCTATCTATCTATCTATCTATCTATCTATCTATCTATCTATCTA